>NC_142765.1:21384303-21535894 GCF_054948205.1 Urtica dioica subsp. dioica
GTTTCAGATCCTTTTCCATTGCGGACATGCGTATCTGCAATGTACAAATAATTTTGTATGAGAATAGAATCACGAAATTAAGTATTTTCGTGACATACAAGTCACGAAATCAATTATATTCGTGACATACTTTCGTGACATAGATGTCACGACATCACGTATACTCGTGCCATGAAAGTCACGAAATCAAATATTTTTCGTGACTGTTATGTCACCAAAATATTGGAATTCGTGACTTACATGTCACGAATATAATTGATTTTGTGACTTTACTGTCACGAATTTACTTTACTTTTCGTGACTGTTATGTCACCAAAATATTGGAATTCGTGACTTACATGTCACGAATTCGTGACTTACTTGATTTCGTGACTTTACTGTCACGAATTTACTTTACTTAAGAAACCATTACCTCAATTGATGATGATGCTGTGGTAACAATGTCTTCTTTTTTTTCTTCCCCCTCTTCTCAGAGGGGCTCACAACAGTCCTCGCAGTTTTCGCAGACTCTACCTCACCACCGATCGGCTTGAATTCGATCTGGAAGAGGTCCGAAGTTAATTAAATTTGCATGTTCTTATAAGTAAGAGATTAAAATTTAATTAAATGTACATATTCTTATCAATCATATTCATACCTCTTGGAATCGAATCTTTTGTAGTTGGGACTCCAAGACCTTCCCTGATTTAGTAGCCCAACGCCTCATCAGCGGCGTTGCGTCGGCAACGAGTATTGAGGCAAACTCCAGCTCCACGAATCGTGGGATGCACTCGTAACCCCATATCTGGAGTGGGAGCACGAAACCCGGCAGGTGGAGTTTTGGGTTCTTACCCTCCTTGATGGTCTTGGCCTTGCTCACAAAGCCCACGATAGAACCTAGAAAGAAGTTCCAGGCGACGTCTCCCCATGGGTAGTTGTTGAAAACAACCGGGTCATCCACCATCTTGATGTAGCTATCGCAGGGGAGGTTGACGGTCTTCTCGGCCGCCAAGAGAACATTGTACAGAAAGTGGAGGACGAGTAGTCTCACCCTCCTCTCATCTGGCCATTCCTGGCTACTCTCAAGGACTGCACCAATGTTGGCCCTTTTCCGGCAAAGAGCACCATTACAGAAGGTGACATTGTATAGCCCTCCCTCAACCACATTAGCGTACCGTGGTTGTTCTGCGTAGTTTTCGCTGAATCTTAACCCTGTGATCAGGGAAAAGTGCTCTTTGGTGAACTCGCGGGGTCTTCCACCAATCTCCATGACCAGAGAATCGTTAGATGCACCGGCCTCATCATAATAACCAGATCTCAACACCAAATGACTTATTATTCTGGATGATTTTGTTATCAAGGGCATGTCTAGAAACTGCCCAAAACACGTCTTTTTGAATAAGTCTTTTTGGTTGGCGGTCATGCCGGTCTCCTTTTCGAAATCGTCCAAGTTCCCATGGAAGTTGAACGAGTAGCCTGACTCTATTTCATCTTCTTTTATCCTTCGTATGAAGCCCTAAAAATTACAACATTAAACACATAAAAGTTAAAACATTAAACACATATGAGTTGGAACATTAAACACATAAACATTGTGGTTTTCGTGACAATTGTGTCACGAAATTTCTGGGTTTCGTGACTCTTGTGTCACGAAACTTCTGCGTTTCGTGATAATTGTGTCACGACATTTTTAGGGTTTCGTGACACCTATGTCACGAAATTTATGGGTTTCGCTACAATTGTATCACGAATTTCAGGGTATCGTGACATAGTTGTCACGATACCCAGAAATTCGTGATATAGTTGTCACGATACCCAGAAATTTCGTCACATAGGTGTCACGAAACCCAGATATTTCGTGACACAATTGTCACAGAAATCCATAAATTTCATGACACAATTATCACGATACCCAGAAATGTGTGACACAAAACAATTCACAGAACCTACATCTAATATGAGCAAGCCTAGAAAAATCTAATTTTCTTACAAAATACACACATAATCCCCAATAACATAAAAAATGAACACTTTTGTCAAACTAACAGTTACATGAAACACACAATAAACATGCAAACCCATGAATCAACACAAAATCCACACATAATCAACACAAAATTAACATGCAAACCCAAAAGTTTTCATTTTTGTCACGAAATAAAAAATTTAAGCAACCAAAAAACTGAAACCACCAATTGCAAGTAAAAAAACTCACCTTGTGAGGTCTCTCGGATGTACAAGGAACAGAGGAGTCAGAATTTGAAGGCGACTCAAGAACCACCTTCCTCTTCTTCTTCGGCGGCGCAAGAACCTTCTTCTATTTCTTCGCCGGGGAGTTTTGCATTGCTGACTCCGAGCCAAAAGTCACGCGTGGACTCCGACGCGGGGATGCATGCGTCACTGGAGGTGGAGTTTCAGCCGATGATTGAGGAAGACTCCTCTTTTTAGGGTTAGGTTTTGGAACTTTTGGGGGGCGTTTGGTCGGCGACCTGTTCTTTTTCTTCATTTCTTGGGCGAAGAATGGACGAGAGTGACGAAATGAGTGAGATTATGGAGTTTGAAAAACAAATCGAGACGGTTTGGTTAAGGAAGTTGGACGTTTTTTTTTTCGCTCGCTCTCACTCTCTCTCTCTCTCTCTCCTCTCTCTCTCTCTCTCTCTCTTCTGGTTAAACTCGGTCAATGAAGAAATGAAGAGGAAGGTGACGTGGAGGCAAGGTAAGTGAGGAAGGTGACGTGGAGGCAAGGTAAATGAAGAAATCCGGTCATCTTAGTTTTTAATATATAATTAATAAAATAGTAACATTTTTTATTTTTTAAAATAATTTTGTGTTAATTTTCATGAAAATAATAAAGTACACACATAAATAATTAATAAAATAGACACATTTTTTATTTTTATGAAATTAGTTCGATTTAATTTCCATGAAAATAATAAAGTGCACAAATAAATGATTAATAAAACAGACAAATTTTTTTATTTTTATGAAATTAGTTCGATTTAATTTCCATGAAAATAATAAAGTGCACAAATAAATGATTAATAAAACAGACAAATTTTTTTATAAAGAGCAAAAGAGCCTAGAAGGAAGTTTATGAGGACAAAACGAGATCAAAAGAGCATGTTTCACGTAATTGAGTGGGAATTCGTGACATCTTTGTCACGAAAAAAAGGAAATTCGTGACTTATACGTCACAAAATATTGGGATTTCGTGACTTATCTGTCACGAAACAACGCTCTTTAAGTCACGAAACAGTACGTTTTCGTGACAGACCAGTCACGAAATGGGATACTTTGATGGAATTTAATGACAAATCTCTCTTTTATTTTATTAAATACGTCTTAGGTGACCAATATTTGTTATAAATATAAAAATAAAAAATTTGAAAAAATACGTAGTTAGTCAAGCTCTACTTATCTAGAAGATATTGAGGAGCTTATGTATCTTGTATTGTGAAGTGTCGTTGACATAAATTTATTTGTCCCATTTCATCATTTCAAATTAATGGGACAAAGTGTCAAGTAGTCTAAACATAGGTAAATGAGATTTACTGTCATGTCGTCTGGCATGTCGTTTTCCCCTCCAACTTCTCCTTAATGTGAGGATTTATTGATAACACATGTATTATGCGTTTTTAGTCCTCCAAATCAACTCATTTAACAGACTAGAAGCAAGTTTATGAGGACAAAACGAGATCAAAAGAGCAAAAGAGAGCATGTTTCACGTAATTGAGTGAGAATTCGTGACATCTTTGTCACGAAAAAAAAAGAAATTCGTGACTTCTATGTCACGGAAAATGGGAATTCGTTACCTGTATGCCACGAAAAATTAGAATTTCGTGACTTCTATGTCACGAAAAATGGGGATTTCGTGACTTAGCTGTCACGAAAAATGAGGGTTGCGTGACTTTCCTATCACGAAAACTGAGGATTGCGTGACTTTCCTGTCACGAAAAATGGGGATTTCGTGATTTTTCAATCACGAAATTGGATACTTTGATGAAATTTAATGAGGAATCTCTCTTTTATTGTTATAAATATAAAAATAAAAGAATTGAAAAAATACATGGTATGTCAAACTCTACTTACTTAGAAGATCATGATGAAATAATTGAAAAAATACATGGTAAGTCAAAATACATGTAGGCTAATGATATTTATTTTTGTCAAAACATATGGTAATGAAACAGTTATACAGAACTATCTGAGTTTAGCTAGTTCTTTCGATAAAAAAAAACAAAAAAAAACCTGCAAGAGAGATCAATCAATGGCATGATATAGCACATTATAAAAATATGAAGCAACACAGTATAGCTGTATACTACCCACACAACCAGACCTTGTTCCATCGGGTTAAATGGCTTGCAGTGCTGACCTTCCGACGAACCATAAGCCGACACCGCAAACGCAGCAACGTTCAGCGCTCTCTTCAAGAAAAAAAAACCCATAAACCAGTGTCTCTCCCATTCAAAAGACATTCTTCTCATTAATATTAGAAAGCCGTGTTTTAGAGCGTGTACCGCTTTTCCAGAGTGATAAGCGCGATCGAGAAGATAAGAGTATTCCATGTCTTCGCAGCATTTCTGGAGGGAGGAGATGGGCTCTTGAAGAAGACGGGGAGGCAGACGCGGGTCAAGTCTTTTCCGGATGCTTCGCCAGAAAAAGATCGAAGAAAAAGAAGAGGAGAAAAATGGTGGAGAGAGAGATGAAGTATAGTCAGAGTAAAAGGAAAAAAAAAATATATTAAATGAAATATAAGAAATTGTAATTAAAAAGTAAAAGTAAGGATAAAATTGTAATTACATAATTCATTTTAAATTCATAAGTCATATTTGTGATCTTTTTGAAAAAAAGTCCAAAAAAATAAAAAGCATCTGATTTACTCATATTTAGAGCAATTTCCCAAAAGTAATTTGCTAAAAAAACATTTATAATTTTCAATTTATTAAGCTCGGTTGGTTGTATGATATATGATTATCAGATGGCCCACTATTTTGCATATAGTGCATCATCAATAACATTACAATCGAGCGAGTTTTGGAGTGTCATTCGCTTCTCACTCCTCCGACACAGAAATGGAAGCTAAACTCGTGTTTGGTTTCACTTTCAATGGCGTTCCAACCAACCGTGTCGCCTTTGTCTCATCTTCCGATCAGCAAAGACAGAAAAGACAAAGCTACGGCAATAGAAGCCTTCAACACCAAATCGCTCCCAAAAAGTCTTCAATTGCTTATATTGAAGCCTCTTCTTCGCCTTCTTCTTCTTTTTCAACTTCAACTCCAAAATCTTCTACCAAGCTTTACGTTAGTGGTTAGTTCATTCTTCTTCTTCTTCTTCTTCTTTTCTAAGTTATATCTATCATGTTTAATTCTAAATATTTGCCCAATTTTTTTATTTATCTTCTCCCAGGGAAAAGGAAAAAAAAAAAAGACATAAAGCCAGTGGATATGATTCCCTTAGTTTTATATGGCAATCAAACCGAAATAGTTGTTTCAATCAATTATACTCACTTTTTTTCTGCGCTGTACATGAGAAGCCCTCTTAGTAGTGGAAACATTCCAAGTCTTGTTAGGTGATGAACAGAGAAAGTCGGTTTTGTTCAAGTGTTGTTAGTTTTGTTTTTGGATCAGTTTAGTTTTTTGATAAGCAAATTTCCGTTTTGGACTAAACCAGTATGGTTATTGGTCCAAAAATCTAAAAACCGAAAAATTCAGAATCGGACCAAATAGTTCATTTCATTTTTTTTTTTTTTTTTTTTTTTCGCCGTGCAGGGCTGTCGTTTCGTACAACCGAAGACGGCTTACGAAATGCTTTCGAGAAATTCGGACAACTTGTAGAAGGTGAGAATTGAGTTAGCTGTAAAAAATTTTGTTACTATTTACCATGGGAAACTTGTGAAACAGTGAATTTGGTGATGGATCGGGTGGCGAAAAGGCCGAGAGGATTCGCGTTCCTCCATTACGCAACGGAGGAGGAATCTCAAAGTGCTATCGAGGGAATGCACGGAAAGGTATTTCTTTTTTACTCCCAAATTCATGATTTTTTTTTCCTTACCGGTTTTCTCGTAGCCTCACCTCAAAACTAGTTGGTTATTATACACAAGAGGACTAGTCAATGAACTTGATTAAAGATTCTTAACAGTCTAAAAAATTTCTCAACAGAACACAGCCATGAGTGTAACTTATATGCTAGAATTTATAGCTACTCTAGAACTAGAAATGTTACCGAAAAAGAAAGATGTATGTTTCACCGATCTAATCTAGCTACCGGTTTTATAGGGTTATCCGATCTAGTCCGTCAAAGGCCAAATCGTTCTTACTAACGGCATTCGAGTTTAAGTAAATATTACCCTTTACGCGAATTTTACCCGTTTGATATGTAATAATAAAAATATAAAAGTAAAACACTCTTCATCCAAGTAAACGTTTTCCCTTACCTCCCGGACTTTGTTTTATGTCTTTCCGATTAAATAATTACCCGGGACTCGAACCTGGAACTAACCGCAGATGGAACAGACAATTTACTTGTTTTGATATTTTAGAACTAAAATAACAAAATAGTTAAAATCTACCAGAAATGTTTATTACCAGGTAAAATCCGTGTTTTCTTTCTAACTTTATTGTTATTCACTTCTGACCCTGGAATAATTTAGTATCAAACTAAATGGTGAGTTTGCACATGATTTTACTTTGAAAAGACAGAAACTGAACAATGTTCATAATCTAGTATGTAGAAGAGTTTTCTGAACAATGATCATATGGCTGGAGGGAGAGAAATCAAGAATTATCAAGAGAAGAAGAAGAAGAAAAAAAAAACAAGAACAAACAAAACAGCCAAAGACAGATTAAGAACACGATAAAAAAAAGAACATAAAAACCCTTGACCATGACAACCAAGTACTCTTAATTGTAGTGAAATTTTGGTCACTCTCTTTATTTTCCTTTCCATTCAACCCATCCAAATTGAGCACATGGATTGAATATATATAAATATAAACCTTACTGAAGCCGTGTGGGACTATACAATTCCCCAAAAGCAAGCCAAACTTTAGAGATATATCATCTCCTTGCAACAAGCTTGTATTAAGTTAATGGCTTTAAATAGACACTCTAATGTTAATATTCCTTATATGTTTGTTAAGCCATACTTTGGCTTGCTAAGAGTCTTCTAGAATAGCTAATTAAAACTTATAAATCTGCGGTTAGTCCAAGTTTTCTAAAATTAGTAAAACAGAAAAATATATAAAAATATACCAGTATCAAGTGTCAAAAAATTTTATAACAATATCAATAAATTTATGTACAGAGGCAGGCAGATACCTTATGTATTGTATACATAGTCAAGTCTTATAATGACTTAAAATTTATAGATTTTGTCAAACTTCGTTATTTTTCTAATAATTGAAGATCTTTGTTATCATGTAGAAAACTTAAAATATTGGCTATTTTTCTCATCCAATTACTTTAAAGAAGAATGTGTTACAACTTACAACTACCCAATCTTTTAACTTCTTTTAAGATTTTAACCAAAATTTCATTTTATTAGAAAAATAGTCTACCAGACCGAAGTAAATTAAATTAACTAAATCAGTTAATTTAATTTATTTCGGCCTGGTAAGTTGTTTTCTTAATAAAATGAAATTTTAGCTATTTTTTAAAAGGAGGGTGAACTATAAGACTATCGGCCTAATTGCCCTTACTTTAAATTCGCTATTTTGTATAATTTTTTTCTCTTATTCACTTGCATATTTGGAATAACATTTTCAAGTCATGAAGTGTTCTAAGACCCTTTGGACACAATTTCAGTTTCTGGATGGGAGAGTAATATTTGTGGAAGTGGCGAAACCCAAATCGCAGCTTCGACAGAGCCCTAACCCAAACTCGAGGCGATATTGAAGAGCGACGCCATTCTTGTCCGATCTCATTTATTGTTCTCTCTTTTGATTACTAGGGCTAAGCTTATTTTATGTCTCTGTAGGTGTTGTAAGATATGTGACCGTCTTTTTCGGGTCTTTATAAAAAATTAAAAATATATCTTATTTCCGTCTTTTTGTTTCATTGTTTTGATTCGAAATCCATGAACTGTGTTAAGCCGGTATAATATTTTGGAAGACACACTAAAAAAAGGTTGTAATTAAATATATATATATATATTTTTTAGTTAAATAGCTAACTGAAAGTAATGGATTCATAAAATAATTAAGATTTATCTAAAATTAATGATTAGCCAAGATATGCATGTACCGTGCTTCAGTAACTTATTAGACCCTATATTTAAAAAAAATTAGCAGTGATAAATTATCTGTGTAAATTGTCAAAAAAATTAATCACAGTATTCAACAAATTTTTGACACCGTAATTTTATTTTAGTGAAAACTTAAGATTTTGACTATTTTGTTAATCAATTAAATTCAAATGACTATTTTGTATATTTTCAATATTAACAAATACGTAATATATGCATATTAAGCAGACTTACTATTTACATTCATAATATTTGTTTTCTAGTGTGTTTCTTTGCGGATGAGTTTTATTTTAAATTTTCATTTTGTGTTGTTGAATTTAAAAAGCTCAAAACTACTAAGCTTAGTTGAAACAACTTAAAACTAGTCTCTTTTTTTTTACCTTGGGAAATTTACATGAATATTACTAAAATTAACCATAAAGCAAAAATTTATGAATCTATTTATAAATGAGTTGTGAAAAGATTGTAATACCATTGATGAAATCGATGACGAAATTTAAGATTTTGTGACCAATCCATCACAATGTTCAGGTATTCGTGATTAATCAGTTATTAATAATCTATAATTCGTGATCGACTAGTCATAAAAATTGGATAATTCATTATAAATCGGTCACAATTTCTCGAATTTTTGTGACTAGTTTTATTAAGGGTATTACAGTTTTTTTACAATTCATTTATTAATAGAATTGTAAAAATCTGCTTTAGTTGATTTTGAAGATTTTTTTTTTAAGAAAAATGAGGCCTCATCAAAACCTCACCGCCCCCAAACATGTGCGACGGCGAGGAAAGAGTACCCCTATACATCTCATAACAACTCGCCATCCGCCATAATAGCCTCTCGCAGAAGGGGCGAGAGATTCCTCATCGGACAAAAACCAGAAATATCACATGGATTTGCCCATTGACATAAAAGCATGAGCCAAACCATTCGACACTCTAGACTTCCAACATAAATTACAACTACTAAAACTAGAAGACGAGTCTATAACTATCTCAAACAACGAGATTCAAACCCAAGAAGGGCACTACGAATGATTCTCCAATCTATCCATATTAACTGATTATCACCTTCAATGAGAACTCTCGCGTGGTTGCCAAATTTAGACACTAGAACCGCAAGAAGAATACCATCCAACTCCGCCTCTTGGGCCGTATTAGCTTCAATCCGGCTTTTCCACAACCACAAAAATATCACATTTTCTCATCTCTCACCGCAATACTTTCGGCGGCCTCCACCGAAGAATAGGAATGGGCCTAGGAATGTTCTCAACAGACACCGAGCGGGAATTCCTTGAACAGAACTCCCGCACCCGCCGCCTAATAAAGTCAGTGCTCTTTCCATGAATGCAGCCAACTTTAACTTCACATGTATTTGATTTATTGAATTTGAAAAATAAGTCCTAAAAAGCCATTATGTATCTTAGACGTTTTTAAGAAATATTTTTTTGAGAGTAAAGAAAACGATTGACCATCATTGAATCGAATTGAATTGAATAATAAAGAAGCATAAATTCAGATTGCTTTTATTCGAACCTTCAAGTATTTATCCCTTTCATTCATTACACGTGTTTTTTTTTTTTTAATTTCCTTCTTAACTCTCCCACGAAGTGAGCGTTTTGCATAAGATTTTTATGCCATATTAAACTTTGCATTCATAAGATGTATAGGAAGCCTTAAAAGATTGCACTTTTTATCCTACACGATTGCTATTACAAGTAGGTCCTAGTTTACATATATAATATGTATGTATATTTGAACTTAACATCGTCCACTGATTCTCAGGTGTGACATTCTAATTAAAAATTCCTATAAATAATTAGTGAAGATATCCAAAGAGTGGTCTTCTTGTATTGTATTATGTAGCAGCCTCTCATTCAAAACAATCCTTTTTTTTTTTTTTTTTGAGGGACATTCAAAATATTCCTAATCAAACCCATTACGAAAGATTGGAAATTAAACGGTTGTGATTTCGCAACGCAACAAAGTGACGGTGCAGAAATAGGACGCTGTCTGTGCCAATAGTTCTGCCATGTCGACGCCAAACAGTGGGCCCCAAGAAACAAGAAGAGGTGATGTATTATCGCAACTAAACCTAATATTACAAAAAAGAACAGAAAGACAACAATAATAATAAGACCGTCACATAAATTAATATTATAATAGAGATTTCCACTCTGAGAAAAAAAAAAGAAGAAAAAAGAGCTGTAGAAGAAATATACAATTATGATTATGAAGGCAGATTTTGTTTACTTTTCATAGATCTGGTGTAAAGTGTAAACGCAAATCTAACTCATCCGTGAAATTGATAACAAAAAAAAAAAAAAAATAGAACGTTTACTTCAAACGTGAGTTAATGAGAATATTAATAATACACATGACTAATTGAGTATTGTATTGACTATTGAGTATATATATAAGTACTTTACATTGGCTCATTCGTAGTAATTTTGTAGTTGATAAAAAAAAAAAAAAAAAAAAAAAAAAAAAAAAAAAAAAAAAAAAAAAAAATAGGCCTTTATATTTTTAAATAGTCCATCAACTTTTCTTTCTTTTTGTTAGCTATGTATGAATTAATTTTGAGACCATTAATTTAATAATAATATTGATTAAATGTCATGTAAATTGATAGTAAATACATAACATTTAAATTATCTTTGGTAATTTATAGTTCAATTATGCAAAATCAGTAAACATTCCTATACAAATTAAATTGTGTAATAATCTTAAATTGATAAAAAGTTCAATGCCTTATTTGGGCTCCACGGAGTCTAGATGAATGAGCTAAACTGCTAAAGACATTGTCAAATCAAACTTACAAAAACCTAAAAAAATTGAACAAAATAGCCATTTGAAACTTATTAATTAGTAAAATAATCAAACTTTCAACTTTTCAACAAATTAGCCAAATTTACGATTTCAAACTTTTTTTTTGACAGCCAAGATTAAATTTTTTGATGATTATTATAATGGGTCAAAAAAAATTTGGAAACCAGATTGCTGCACATATTGGCTATTTCACTAAATTCAGACAAACCTTAACTATTTTGCAAATTCATAAATTTAAATTGACTATTTAGCTACATCATTCAATTATCATAAGATAAATTAAGAGAGTTCAATTTGGGTTAAGTATCAAAAAGTTTATACGTGTGGAGTCCTTAACATGTCATCTCATGATGGTAAATTGTTTGCATTCAATCGTCTTAGGCAAATTCACGTTATTTATGGATCGATGCGCGTTTGCGTTTTGTGAGTTCTAATACCATATTATACATCTTTGAGTTCCATCTCAAAACAATTGACAATGAGAATTGACCATGTGACCTTATAGATATTATTCATTCTCTTAATGTTTTAGCTAAATAGTGACGGATAACCCGTATTAATTAGCGGTGATTAAAGTGATTTAGCTACAATTATATGCAAAATTAGACTTTAAGTAAAATGCACTTTTCATAAATAAAAATGACAATTTTTAATAGGATAACTCTACCGATATTTTTTTCTCAAACGGACACTAGCTCATTACATAAGAACCAAAAAAAAAAAAAAAAAATCAGTTCCTAATTTATAGGTGTTTTAATCGGTTGAAGTTGAACAATATGCGGTTGTTCGATGCGTGACAACTTGTCATTGCTCAAACTGGTTGAGAAAATTATAAACTATTGAGAATTATAAAATTGATATATCTGATATGTATAAATATTTGAAACAATTGACAATGAGAATAGATCATGTGACCTTATAAATATTATTCAATCTCTTAATGTTTTAGCTAAATAGTGACGGATAACCCGTATTAATTAGCGGTGATTAAAGTGATTTAACTATAATTATATGCAAAATTAGACTCGAAGGAAAAAAGCACCTTTTATAAATAAAAATGGCAATTTTTAATAGGATAACTCTACCAATATTTTTTTTTCTCAAACGGACACTAGCTCATTACATAAGAACAAAAAAAAAAATATTTCCCAATTTTTAGGTGTTTTAATCGGTTGAAGTTGAACAATATGCGGTTCGATGAGTCACTGACAACTTGTCAATTTGTCATTGCTCAAACTGGTTGAGAAAATTATAAACTGAGAATTATAAAATTGATATATCTGATATGTATATTAAAAAAGTATGGGCTCTTTGCAAATTGTTACATATCACAAACTTTAGAGGATCACGCAAATGAGTTAATAGATTTGCAATCGATATCTTGGCTGAGATATTTTCCAAATATAAAATTTTCATTTTTTTATATTATTATTATCATTTATAACTGAAACTTGAAATAATGCCATCTTTTCTGCGTGTATCTCAATCTCATATAGTTTGAATTTCATGTTAATGCATATAGTTATTCTATTTTTTTAGTTTAATTTGTGGATTAAATCTGATAATTAACTCATCTTTTTTTAAAGTGCTCCAAATTTATTCATAAAAAATGTATATTCATAAAGTGCAAGTAGTTCTCCATTCATGCACAGCAAAGCCTATGACAATTAAGGCCAAACCCATACAGCTGGCTCTCTCCCTCTCTCATAAAAAAATAATTCAAATAAATAAATAAAAATTAGTCATTCAAAGTTTCAAACTATATTAATAGACGTCGAACACGTTGTCTAAAAACTTTTATAGGGTATTTCACATAATTCTCAAATATATATATTTGAAATTGTCAAATAAATATCTTCAATTAAAATAGCTTTACTATAAAATCCAACCTAAGTTATATTTAACTTTCTCAATCATAATTATTAAATAATTAAGTTAGATCTGTAACAAGCGAGTCCAAATAGACATATTTCAGTATTTCTAACTCTCCATTCAGAGGTTCCAGCTTCTCTTGACTTATTAATATTTATTTTTTAGTTATTACTATCACTGTTATCTCTTAAAAAAAAAAAAAAAAAAACTCTTTCTCTCACATGGTCTTGGTATGAGGGAAAGAGGATTGATGAATTAAATAGGAGAGATTGAACTATGAAAATAAATCACTTTAATTGTTTATTACTTAGGAGGGAATAAAAGGTGTTAAGAGGGATTATTATCTCTCTCAATTTGGACGGATTTAGAAGTAAAGCTGATCATATGACATCCCGCGAGATTCAATTTCCTATATTATTGGTATTATGTGGAAAATGGAAAAACAAATCATATTATAACCATCCTAGAGATGTGATGGAACTATTTAATACCATTATTTTTAAGTTTTATTTTTTAATTGTATTCGTGATTAAAGTAAATGAAAAAAAAAATCTATGTGAATCTCAAAACCACGAAATATGATACAGGTATTCTCGATACTGTAGAAAATGGTTCCGGAATTTTTCGGTACCGTTTTTTTACTATTCCGGGAGTCTCATTTCCCGCAAAATATTGGACTGGACAGGGAATCCCATTTATCGAGTCCCATTTATCAGCTTTATTTGTAAGGATGAAAAAAAGAGAGTAAATTACCATATAACATTTATGAATATAATTTATTATGCACATATAATAATAATATAGTAATATTATTACAATAAACATCAATCATTCATCTCTATTTTTTTTTATCTATATCAAACAACAAAGAGATTGATTATAATCTCTCATCACACTATACCAATCAATTTTTCTAATAATTTATAATTCATCACTTTTTTTTTCTCTTCCATTGAATTTAATCCATCCACTCATATTTTTCTCATTGCTACCCGATAAACCCTAAACTCATCACGCCCAAAAAAGCTCCTTGAATACATTGCCATTTGGAAATTAGTACTGCCAAACGCGACCAAAAAAATTAAATTTTACTGTGCTCTCCACAAATTAAGCTTTTTCATGGTCTTGTCTCCACGCTCTCCAATGACGTGTCGTCGATTACTCTAAAGATCGTAGTTCTTCCCAAAGGAATGAATAACTTACATCGACAGGAAGAGCATCTTCACATCTTGTGATTGTAGTATATTCTAAGGATTAGGTCATTTAGAACCGTTGTAAGTAAAAAATAAAAAAATTAATTTTCAGAGAGGATTGAGAGGTCCTTTCTCTAATACGACAGGACCGAGAAGTTTAATTCAGTGTAGCAGCAAATCATATATCTTTTTGTTTTCTAGTGGTAGGCAATGTCATTTATTTTTTTTTATTTTTTTCTGTTTTTTTTTTAAAATTTGGCATGTCATCAAAAAAGACTTGGTGAATTATGAAAAAATGGACGGGCAAGATAAGGCAGATTTGCATGTATGCCAACTGTAGTGCCACATGGGAAACCAAGGATGGTCCCACAAATTGTGTTGTGAAAACATAAATTATGTACTAAATAAACAAATCTAAACGGTGTTACTTTGTCCCTATTTTTCTCTCTCACCCGTGAATCAATGAATGAATGACACCTAACTTGCAATAAAATACACACACAAAGAGTTACGGTCTGATAAAACCGATCCAAAACTGAACAAAAAATCGGATAAAATCGATAAACGGATCGATTCAAAATAAAAAATTGATCATCGAGATTCGGATTAGTTTAAAAAACTAGAGAATATCGGTTTTAAATTTTAGAAGAATCGAATATCAGATATTTTACAGATTATTTTTTATTAAAAATAAAATAAAAATTAAATAATCACGTTTGGATTATATGATTCATTTTTACTCAAATTTTAATCACTGTAATAATTTTATAATCGGTATGAATTTAGAAACTAGTTTCAAAATGATTATGGATTTTAAGAATTGGAAAACCAGTTTCTTTGAACCTGTTTTAAAACTGGATCTGGATTTTAAAGAACTGGATAATCGAATTTTAAAAATCGGATAATAAAATTGGATATTTGATTTAAGAAACTGGATAATCGAATATTTGGATAATCAAATTTTGGTTTCGGATTAAATTGGATCAGTTAATTGATCAAATTTTTTAAGGCTGAAAAATCGAATTGCATACGAAAAAGGTCAAAAACGAACCAAATCGATCCAATTTCAGTTTTAGTTTCGGAACATTTATTTAATATATAAATAAATAAAATAATTTTGAAAAGAAAAAGGATAATGATTTCTATTGGGTGGACGGGGGCCAGAAAATGATCGTCCCGACCCAACAAGCCTAGTATGCGAATATCTTGCATTTATCTATTATGTTTTGCCTTTTTTTTTTCCTTACTAGACTATTAATTGTTTCCACATGTCACAGATGAGAGGAAATTAGAGGAGGTGAGTTTTTGTTGAATTGAAGCCAACCAGAATTCAGAACCATCTAGACATATGAACATAAAATTGTGGCTATGATTTTTTTGCCATTTTTGTATTTTTTAAAAAAGACATAAAAAAAAGCCTTTTCTTTTCAAAGTGAGCGGTGGGCTCCTCCAACATTTTATTTTAGTACTATTTTATTTATTTATTATATATCGAAACGAAAAGGCTCCAATACATTGTTTATTTTTTCAACGGGATCTCAATCCCAACATGGATACGTCTCGTGATGGTATGAAAGGAAAGGAGAGGTTTCACTTTTCACCAATGAAATGATCGAAATACTGTTATAGTATCGAAATTCATATTTTGTTAGGTTGTTATTGAAAGATGTCAATTATTTATCGGGATATCCAATGAAAAAAAGGATAAACTGTATCAATGAAATTACTGTTACCGTGATTTATCAAAAAATACCGGATTTATCGAAGGGTATCCAATTATTAGGTTGTTATTGAAAGATGTCAATTATTTATCGAGATATCCAATGAAAAAAAGGATAAACTGTATCGATGAAATTACCGTTACCGTGATTTATAGAAAAATACCGGATTTATCGAAGGGTATCCAATGAACACATCATTATAAAAAAGTGTTTTCATACATAGGATAAAAATGTAAATAGTCTACAATATATTACGTTTTGCAATTCAACACACTCATTGGAGCAATTAACTCTCTATTATTTAACACCCATGATCATGAGCTTAAAATTTTATAATTTTCAAAAGTCGGCCCACAATCATTGGCTGAATTTTTTTAAATTTAATAAAATTGGCCCAATTTTTTTTTAAATTTAAAAAAATTGACCTGATTTTTGGGGTTTTGGTAACCGGAGATTTTTTCGGTATCTAGCGGTTTTGTTCATACCGTTACCGATAAGTACCAAAAACCGGTATACCGACCATTTTTCTTCCGATTTTTCCGGTAATTCAATCCTTGCTTTCCATCGCCCAAATATCCGGTAGAAAAAATAATTTAGAAAATGTTGTATAATTTGAAAAATATAATTTAGAAAATATTGACAAAACAAAATAATACTCGACATTTTAAGATTATTTTAGCTTATAATTGGTTAAATAATTCATGTAAATTTGGAAAGAAAAAAAAATCTGCACATTTTAAAGAGAGAAAGTTTTTACTGTTTATGTTTTTTTTTAAATCATCTATAAATCAGCTTATTACAAATATTGTATTGTTTTATTAGTTTTCCATCAAATCAAGTAGACCCTTACAAGTGTGTTGTTTTATTAGTTTTCCGTTCTGATGCGGTTCACAGTACCACAATTTTAACATGGTATTATCCATTGAACCAAAAAAACTTTGCATCGTTTGAGTATTATTTAACTATAATTTATAATTTTTTTTCTTCAGAACATAGACTACATCTTATGTTTCAAAAAAAAGTTATTAGGTAAATTATGTCGTAAATAATTGGAACAAAATGTTCAATTATGGTTTGACAAAAATTCTGACTCCATTTGGAATGGAACATTCAATTAAGAACCAAAATTAATTTTGATCGGAATGAAATTTTCATTTCGATCGAACGCTTACATGTAATTATGATTAACATAAAGTTCAGTGACTTTGAACAAAATAACCTCGCAGGTAATCAAACACACAAGTGGTTCTTCCAAAAATACATTTTTTGTTGATGAACATTAGCAAACGACCAAAATTAAACCAATTACACTTGTAAGGCTAA
Source organism: Urtica dioica subsp. dioica (assembly GCF_054948205.1). NCBI lineage: Eukaryota > Viridiplantae > Streptophyta > Magnoliopsida > Rosales > Urticaceae > Urtica > Urtica dioica. Next base: position 21,401,465 of record NC_142765.1, read on the forward strand.
TGCTAATTCTTCACAGATAAAATGCTATCAGGAATTGCACAAAACACGTAACACTTATGCTTTCAATGAGATCTTGTGACTTTTATTGCTTCAACTGACTTCTGCGATGAATGTATTCTTGATTATGATTGAAAAAACGATCGATGAGAAATAACAAAAGATTCTTAAAAGACATGATCATTCGTACTCAACAATGAGTAGTCTCGATCCCAAACAATCACATAAAGTAAACACCGCATAAATGAAGGGCTTATTCTGAAGTATAAGATTTTCTTTTAGAACAAGTCTAAAAACTAGGTTTGAACTTTAAACTTAAGTAATTTATAAGTTCGAAATAAACTTTGGGTCAAATCTTCAATATACTAAATTCAGTTTGGGGTAAACACTCATCTAAGTGAGAAATATCATCAAGCCCACTTATTTTTTTCATCGTTGGCCTTATGACATTAAATGAAGGAGAAACGATTTTACCACATGTAATTTTCTTATTTTGCTTAGAGTGAATTAGAATGATTGACAAAGTGTCAACAACAGATTAAGTCGTAACTTATTTTGTGGACCTTTAACATGTAAGAGTGGTAAAATTGAAAGGAATGCTCGGTCATAAAAATCTCATGATACTCTTAATTTGTTGGATCAAAGCCACCATACATATTTTCAAAATGATTTGGCTTCGCAAAAAAGGAGAGAACATGACAATCCCTTGACTATTTATATTAAAGATCGAGTCAAGTTGTGTTGCTTAGTGTTTAAATTTGTTTATTTTGTTTTTATTAACTTTTATTACCGTTAAGTATAGTCAGCCTTTGAACATAATTTCCACTCTGTTTTAGCTGACGTAGACATTATTTTACAGTTGTAAAAGTATCAATGTTGGTTGTTTTAACACAACTAATCCATTCATTTTCTCAACATACACTAACAATTATTTGGTTGGTCAGAAGAGTCCTCTGAATTCTCTGAACTCATTTTCAGAGATTTGTCTCTTCTTTCTTTACTTTCGTGAAATGGTATCAGAGCAACGATTTTTGTTCTTGATCGCTTAGGTCAAATCTTACTTTGTGTCCGTGACTTTTGGCTCTGTTTTGTTCTTTGATCTTGCCTCTTCGTTCGCATTCCTGCAAAGTCATGGAATCCAAGAAAGATTCGCAAGCCATCACCGAAGACCTAAGATAAGGAGAAAAAGCACCACGATCCTTCTTGGATGACCATGTAGATCCATTCTATCTTTATCACTAAGAAACTTTTGGTGTTGTTCTTGTCTCACATCCGATTGTTAGTGATAATTACCCTTTGTGGAGCCGTTCGATGTACATGTCGACCTCCATGAAGAAAAAAGAGGGTTTCATCAATGGATCTATCACAAAGCCACGAGAATCAGATGTTCAACTGACAAATTTGTGGAAACACAACAACAACATGGTAATATATTGGATCACGAACCCTATATCCAAAGAAATTTCTTGTTCCATAATCTTTATCAACTCGGCGGTGCAAGTCTGGAATGATCTTAGAGAAATATTTCAGCAGTCTAATCAACCTCGAATCTAATAGCTGAGGCGTGAATTGGCGAATCCGACTCGAGATCAAAGGCCAATTCCAATCTACTTTTACCAAATTGAAAGCCGTTTGGGAGGAGCTCAAGGACTTTTTACCTAATTGCTCGTGTGAGTACAAATGTGGTGGTCACAAGGCGTTGGAAGAATTCGTTCAAGAAGAATATGTGATGGCCTTTCTCATGAGACTAAAAAAAGTTGTACAAGCGGATGAGTGGATAAATCATACTCATGGATCCTTTTCCAGCGATTAACAAGGTATTCGCGTTGGTCACACAAGGGAAAATACTAAGATCTGTCAACGACGAGATTGGAGCTCAAGAAACCTCGAGTGCTATGACGATGGATATGAAAGAAGTAGACACAGAATAAGTTCAACAACAACAACAATAAGAAATGTAGGCCGTTTTGCACTCATTGGAAAATGCAAGGTCACACCAATTAGAAGAGCTATAAGATCCACAGATATGCTATGGGATACAACTTTAAAAACAAGAACCAATTAGTCGACATGACAGAGATTAATCAAGGAGGATAAGCATCAGCCTATGATTCTCTCACGCCCAATCAATGCCACCAACTCATGGAGATGTTGTCAAATCGGATCATCAAGTCAAGCGGGAACAATTCGAACAACACCAACACTGGAGCAAAGATCAACATGGCTTCCTTTAGCACTAATAGGTGCGCATGTGTGTTTGCTGTTTGAATAATGCCTCTTTCATTAATGCTAAAACCTCATGTATTATTGATTCAGGTGCAACAAAGCACGTTTGCAATAAATAAAATCCATGTTTCTTTTCCTAAAACCTATAGTAAACTCTTTTATCAATGTACATGGTCACTCTAGTATTTCAGTTTCACAATATGGAGATGTCAATCTTAGTCCTTCTCTCATATTAAAAAATGCCATGTTTGTACCTACTTTCAAATTCAACTTGATATCTACTAGTTCTTTGACTGCTGATTCCTTAGTCAAAGTTACATTCACGGATTCTTGTTGCATTATTCAGGACAAGTTGACTTTTCGGACTATTGGAAATGCTGACAAAAGGGAAGGATTCTACGTACATGGAAGAGAAGAAACAATAGTTGTAGCTTTTGGAATAAATCAAGTGTCCTCTTACACTTGGCACAGTAGATTAGGCCATCTTTCTTACAAAAGATTAGAGCCACTGAGAAATGTTTTACAGTTTAGAACTCGCAATAAAAGTGAACCTTGTTGTATTTGTCCTTTAGAAAAACAACAAAGATTACCTTTTATCGTAAATAACAATCTTAGTGACGATCTTTTAGACCTAATATATTGTGACGTTTGGGACCTTTTTCATGTGACTTCCTAAAGTGGTTTTCCTTACTTTTTTATGCTTCTTGATGAGTGTTCCAGATTTACCTAGATATATTTGATAAAAAGCAAGTCTGATGTGCATAGCATTATTCCAAGATTTATTGCTATGATTGAAAGCCAACTGTCAAGGAAAGTTAAATCTTTTCGATCCGACAATGCAAATGAACTTGTGTTTGATAATTCGTATTCAAGAAAGGAATTATGTACCAATACTCTTGCATTGAAACACCACAGAAAAACTCAGTAGTGAAACATAAACATCATCACATCTTGAATGTGGCAAGATCCTTATTTTTTCAATCGAATATTCCTTACATTTCTCATCTGATTGTGTCTGAACAACCATTTTTCTTATCAATCGCATTCCATCTCCGATCATTCAGAATTTGTCTTCATATTCAATTCTAACTCAAAGAGATCTTGACTACACAACTCCGAGTTGTTTTGTTTAGCTTTTGTGTCTACTATCAAAGCACTTAGAAACAAGTTTCAACAACGTGCTCGACGCTATGTATTCTTGGGATATCCTATTGGTGTTAAATGTTACATATTCATTGACCTTGATACTCATAAAATTTTCCTTTCACGATATGTTATTTTTATGAAAGTATTTTTGTTTTCATAACATAACTAAGTTGGATTTTGACATCATTGATTTTTCGGACTTAGTTTTACCTACTTTAGATAGTGAGGTTGAGATACATTTAGCAAATACTCAGGCCAATGATATTATTGTATCAAAAGAAGATGACAGATGTCATGTGACCACTGAATCAGAAGTCATTGCTGATTCAGAGAATCATGACACCACTGAATCAAACATCACAACAAATTCAGAGATTCATAACAAAAATGAGTCATCAAATGACTTTATTACTGATGTTCTTGTAGAAAGTCAAGAGCAAAATGTTAGAAGGTCAACAAGATGAAGTGAAAACTCCTAGTTATCTGAAAGAATTTCATTGTGCACTTGCTTACAAAACTGACAATGTACATACTAGTCCACATTCTCTAACAAAAGTCTTGAGGTATGACAATGTTTCATACTCTTTTAAGTTTTTTTTTCTAGCTATATCCATGGAACACAATTTTATCATCAAGCTTATAGGCACTCTCATTGGCATGATGCAATGCAGAAAGGAGTTGTAAGCTATGATTGACAATAAAACTTTGTATGTGTTGTCACTTCCATCGAATAAAAGAGCTATTGGTTGTGGATGGATCCATAAAAATAAGTTTCATTTTGATGGATCTCTTTCAAGACAAAAATCCCGGCTAATAGCAAAACGGTATAATCAGCAAGCGAGGTTATATTGTTTGGATACTTTCTCACCAGTTGCAAAACTTGTAACTATGAAGCCGCTTCTCAGAATTGGTATCTTGAACAATTAGATGTCAATAATGTCTTTCCTAATGGTGAATTGACAGAGGAAGTGTATATGAAAATACCCCTGGGATTTGTCATACAATGAGAGCCTCCAAAGGGAAAACTAGTGTGCAGGGTTACATAAATCCATTTATAAATTGAAACAGGCATCACAACAATAGAACTTGAAATTCGCATAAGTTCTTATGAGTTTTGGTTTTCATCAGTAGAAATCAGATTATTTTTTGTTCACAAGAAGGTCTGGTGGGAATTTTATAGCTATAATTCTATACGTGGATGATATAATTGTTGTCGGTCCTAATATGTCTCTTATTTCTCAGGTCAAAGTGTTCCTTAATACTAACTTCAAATTGAAAAGTCTTGGCCCTGTTAGATATTTTTTAGGTCTCGAGATAGCAAGGTCAAATACGGGAATCAACATCTCTCAGAGACAACACGCCTTGCAGTTGCTAGATGATTTTGGATTTATCGAGTCAAAGCCGGTCAAAACTTTGATGAATGCGTGGAACACCTTCAGCCAAACAGATGGAGTTTTGTTAGAAGATGCAACAGTGTACTAGAGATTGATAGGTCGACTGATGTACCTTACAATCGCTTGTCCCGACATCTCATTCAACGTGTACAAGCTAAGCCAATTCATGTCCGCACCACGAGACGCCTATTTGTTTGCTGTTCACCATTTGCTTTGCTACATAAAAGCGTATCCAGGAAGGGGTTTGTTTTATCCCTCATCATCAACTACTCAGCTTTGTGCCTACTCCGATGCAGACTGGGTCACGCGTCCAGACACAAGGAAATCAGTAACTGGGTATTGTGTCTTTTTAGGCGACTCGTTGATTTCATGGAAAGCAAAGAAACAAACTACAGTTTCAAGGAGTTCTGCAGAAGTCGAGCACCGAACCCTTGCTGTAGCTACATCGAAACTTTTGTGGTTAAAGTAGTTGCTTGCTGATCTTTCAGTTGTCACTAGTACAAAATATAGCATCAGGTGCGACTTTTTTCGCACCTGAAAGTGCAAAAGTCGCACCTGACACTACTACAAATTTGGTTTTCTGATGCGCATGACTATCAGGTGCGACTAGTCGCACCTAAAAGTCGCATCTAAATGACTTTCGGGTGCGACTGGTCGCACCAGATTGTCAACCCGAAGTGATAAAAGTTTCGCTAAATTTGTTGTTTGCTTTTGAGTATCAGGTGCGACTAGTCGCACCTGATAGTTTCAAAATTTTAAGCGGGCCAACTCTCCCCCTCATTATTTCATTCGAGATTGACGTGGCATTCTGGATTATTTTTTATTATCAGGTGCGACTAGTCGCACCTGAAAGTTAGGTTTTTCTATAAAACAAAATCGCCTGCATTTCGTCTTCCTCATTTCGAAACCGTCGCTCCAAACAGAAAAAAAAACCCTATCTCTCTCTCTGCCACCTCCGCCGCGCTCCGCCCTGTCCACCACCTCCGCCGCTTCTCTCTCTCTGCCTCACTTGCGTCACCAGTTCACGCCACCCATTTAAAAAAAAAAAAAACCTCTCTCCGGCCAGTTCTGCAACTCAGCCGCGCGCGCTCCACACCATCCGCCGTGCTCCGCCGCCGCTTCTCTCTCTCTCTTCTCCTTCTCGGTTGCGCTCGGCCAGCAGCTCCTCCACCAAGCCGCGCGCGCCACCTCCGCCGCACTCCGACGCGCTCCGCCGTCAGGAACGCTCTCACCGACGCGCTCCGCCGTCAGGTACGATTCTCTCTGCCTCGCTCTCTCTCTCTCTCTCTCAATGTTTAAACTCTCTCTCTGCCTCGCTCTCTCTCTCTCTCTCTCAATTAGTCGTCCCGTGCCTCCGGACCTCGCCGCGCGCTCAGCCCCGGCCCCGGCCGCTGCCTCCGACGCACTCCGCCGCTGTAGCTCCACCCGCGCTCCGCCGTCTTCTCGGCCTCGCTCAACCCCTCGCTCCCTCTCTGCCTCGCTCTCTCTCTGCCTCACCGTGCGCTCACAGCCTCCGGACCTCGCCGTGCGCTCAGCCCCGGCCCCGCTGCCTCCGAGTCCCGGCCCCGACCCCGCTCACAGCCTCCAGGTTAGTATTTTTTTTTTCTGTTTAGGTATTATTAGTTTATATATTATATGTAAATATATATTGTATAGATTTAATTTATTGTTTATTGTATATTGTATATGTGTAAATATATATTGTAATTTGTATATGTTGTTAAGAATTAATTAGATTAAGTTTATGTGTTAGGAATTAATTTGTATATGTGTAAATATATATTGTATATTGTATATGTTGTAATTTTAATTAGATTAAGTTTATGTGTTAGGAATTAATTTGTATATATATGTGTAGCTTAATTAGTATTAATTTGATATAGTATAGGTTAGTGTTTTTTGACATGTTTTGACATAGTTTGTGATATAGTATAGGTTAGTGTTTAGTTTAAATTTGTTTTGTTTTAATTAGTTTTGATTTATTGTAATTTATCAATTAGGAATTGTAATTAGTCTAATAATTACATGAATAGGTTGTTTAGTTTAAAATTATTTAATGAAATTAAAATTGTAATTGTAACATGCTACTTTGAAATTGATTAGTAATTGTAATTGATAATGTCACATGTTTAATAATTTGATTAGTTTAGGTTAAATCTAAGTTTTATTTGTGTTTTGTGACATGTTTTGATGTTTTGTGACATGTTTAGTATAAAATGAAGTTTAAGTTAAAATGAAGTTTAAGTTAAAATGAAGTTAATGAATTTGTGATTAGTTTCATTTGATTTAACATGAAATGAAATTGTAAGTTTAAATAAGAAAAATAGTTTGTGACATGTTTTGATAGTTTGTGATATTTTGTTTATTTCGATTTTTCATTTATAAATGTTGTGATCGAACCACGGAGGTTCGGTTTAGGGCTGAGATAATTTATAGGATAGTTCTGGATGGTTTGTGTATGTTTTTAAATAATTTTGCAGGTTTTTGGTTTGTCAGTATAATAGGGGAAACTCTGCTGAAATTTCGGTAGAGTTTCGAATTAATTAGTTTAAAAACTCCCAACTTATTCAATCCGAGCTCAAAATAATTAACATAGAATTCATAATCTCTCTTTCATTGTGTTCTCCGTCGTCCTTTATCAATAACTCTTCCAAACTTTCATTTCTCGCTCTCATTCAGCGAAATGTCCAATCCAAGTAGAGATTGGATCACGGAGAATAATCGGGTGACATTGCAGTACAAAACCGGTGTTAACGAGTTTATTCGCGCTGCAAGAAGATTCCCTAACGAAAATGGCAAATATCGGTGTCCTTGCAAACCTTGTAACAACGTGAGATGGCACGACATCGGGGTTGTCAGGAATCATTTGCTGAACAAGGGGTTTACCCCAGGCTACACAAAATGGTATCATCACGGCGAGCTCGAGCGTGCCGTCCTTCCTCATGAAGAAGATTCCATCGGAGGAACAGATCAGAGAGGAATAGGAGGATTGCACGGTGCTGTGGAGGATATCAGGGATCACGAGGATTTCAACGATGCTACGGAGCCGACCCAGAGCGAGGTGCGTGCAGAGGAGCAAGTGGAAGACCTCTTCGCCGAGTTGGAAGCAGAATTGTACCCTGGATGCAAAGAGTTTTCTTATTTGTCGTTCTTGGTTTCGTTGATGCACCTCAAAGTCACGAACCATTGGACGAACAAGTCGTTTACAGAACTCTTGCAGCTCTTGAAGAAGTCTCATCCAGCTGGTAATCGAATTCCGGAGAAGCATTATGAGGCAAAGGCGATGCTGAAGCGTTTTGGCATGGGATACGAGATGATCGATGCGTGTATTAACGATTGTGTCCTATTTCGAAAAAAACTCGCCGAAGTCGACGTGTGCCCAGTATGCAACGAGAGCAGATGGAAGCCAACTGGGAAAATGATACCGCAAAAGATTTTGCGATATTTTCCCCTGAAAGATCGATTGAAGCGGTTGTACGCGTCTCGACACACGTCGCTTTTGATGCAGTGGCACGAAAGAGATCGCGTCAGGGAAGTTGGTGTTCTACGACATCTTGCGGATGGTACGACGTGGAAAAACCTGGACGAGAGATACCCAGGCTTTGCTGCAGAGCCTCGAAACGTGCGGCTTGGACTAGCTGCAGATGGATTCAATCCGTTCGGAGAAATGAGTTTATCGTACAGCATGTGGCCTGTGGTACTAACTGCGTACAACTTGCCGCCTTGGTTATGCATGAAGAAAGAGTACTTGATGCTGACGCTTTTGATCCCGGGGCCTCACTCACCAGGAAAGGACATGAACGTGTTTTTGAAGCCAATTGTCGAAAAGCTGAAAGAACTGTGGGAGACCAGATTCCGCGTTCGAGATGGCGCCAACGATGAAGTGTTTCGATTGCGTGCCGCGCTACTTTGGACGATTAACGATTTTCCAGCTCGATCCTATTTATCGGGATGGAGTGGCCAAGGGTATCTCGCTTGCCCGACGTGCAACCTTGACACGCCGTCTTTGAAAGTCAGAAACAGGATCGTCTACTACGACCATCGTCGATTCTTGCGTATGCGTCACCGATTGAGAAAAAGCACCGATCACTACAAGGATCGCCACGAGAAACGCAGTAAACCCGAGAAGTTGACTCCACAAGACATACTCGCTCAGTTGGCTAGTGTCTCTTGCACGATAACTGGCAAACATGCTGGCTCCGTGGGCAGAAAACGAAAGCGAGCCGAGTGCGAACTAAATTGGGCCAAGAAAAGCATCTTTTACGAGTTGCCGTACTGGTCAAATTTGGAGTTGAAGCATAACATGGACTTCATGCACATAGAGAAGAACGTGTGCGAGAATCTTCTCGGAACCTTGCTCAGCTTAGAAAAGAAGAACTACGACACAGATAAGGTGAGGTTTGATTTGATGGACTTGGGCATCAAGACCGCTTTCCACTTGAAAAAACAAGGGGATTCGTGGTACAAACCGCGAGCATCGTACACCTTAACCCTTGTTCAGAGGCAGCGATTTACCGAGTTCCTCCAATCTGTCAAATTTCCAGATAGGGTCGCTGGGAATTTGAAGAAAAATGTGACTGCTGATGGAAAGCTCGCAGGTTTGAAGTCGCATGATTGTCACGTGATCTTGCAGAGGTTGTTGGCTGTTGGTATTCGTCCTTTTGTGCCAAAAGAAATACATCAGACGATCTCCGAGCTTTGCAACTTTTTCAAGCTGATAAGTTCGAGAACCTTGAGAGTAGAAGATCTTGAAAATGCGCTAGAGTCTATCATCGAGATCTTGTGTAAGCTTGAGATGATATTTCCACCAGCTTTTTTCACGATCATGATTCACGTGGCGATTCATCTACCAGATGAAGCGTTGTATGGCGGCCCGGTGCATATGCGGTGGATGTACCCATTTGAGAGATACCTTGGGACGTTAAAACATTTTGTCAAAAATAGAGCTAGACCAGAAGGCTCTATTGCGGAAGCTTATGTTGTAGAAGAAGCTCTAACGTTCGTTGCAAGGTATCTTGAAGATAAAAAAAGTGTAGATGAAGTTCAAGTGCGAGAGCTCTCTGTTTTTCGATCCGAGATGTGTGTGCCTTATGGGATGATGAAACCGATAGTATTAGACGATGAACAGAAAGAGAACGCGGAGTGGTACATCTATACCAACTGTCCTGAAGTGGATCCATATTTGACGTAAGTTATCGTTGGGAATGTGTTTCAATTAATTCTTTTTTATATATTGCTATTGAAGTAATGTTTTTAATAACAGCGAGCATTTGGATCTCTTGAGCGAATCTGGAGTTCGCGATATTGAAGCGGAGCATAGAAAGAGGTTCAAAATTTGGTTTGAGAAGAAGGTAATAACACAATATCAATGCAATTTTTTGATAAACGCACAAGTGCTAATCAATGCTTTCTTTCGTAATCAGATTTTTGATATGAAAGCTAGTGGTTCTGACGTGTCTGACGAGCTCTATTCGCTTTCTATCGGTTCCCTTCAAGTCGCCTATCAATATCCGAGTTGCTTTGTAAATAGCGTGAAGTTCATCACTCGTCGTCGCGATAATCAACGAGTCACTCAAAATAGCGGTGTATGTGTACTTGTGGATGATTTCACTTACTATGGTCGAATGGAAGACGTCATCGTCGTGAACTATAGGCAGAACTGTAGTGTTGTATTGTTCAAATGCATTTGGTACGGTGACAAGTATCATGCAAACCGACTAGTGCACACTGATAAGACTACTGGAGAAATGAGTGCTTATACTGCGAAACAGTGGTTTAAAGAGGAGCCGTACGTACTCGCGACTCAAGTGAAACAAGTTTTTTACATCGAAGATCTTATTAAAGGCGGCGACTGGGAAATCGTCCAAGAATGCAATCATCGAGGGATTTGGGACATTCCTGAAGTTGACCCCTCCAACTCAGCCTCGATCCCATTGACTATAGAGTTGTCAAACATCGAGCGTTTGAATCATCGACACGAAATCGATGAAGCTGAGTTAGTGACTGTCGTTGACGATGATGAAGAAGACGATGATGAAAATGAGAGACAGGTTGTTTTTGAGGGAGAAGATGTTGATGTCGATATAGAAGATGATATTAACATTATAGGCATAGATGATGATGAATGATTAATATCTTTTTTGTATGTTTATTTACTATATAATGTAACCACGGTTTTCCTCCGCCATATGTGAGGTTTGTTAATAATAAAATCCATGGTGCCGTCCACGTTTTTTTTAAACAGAAAACTAATATTTATTTACTAATATTGTTCACATCTTACAGGATGTCAGATGCAGGTGGAGCAGGTGGAGATGAGTCTCCGCTACATCGTTCAGGAGCAGGTGGAGATGAGTCTCCGCAAGAGACACCGGGTTCCCAAGGTCCTAAGAAAACAAGGGGACCAACAACCGGGTCTACTTCGGCAAAAGCAGCGCTTGGGTACCCGGAGCGAAAGTTGTTAGGTATGACCCAATCAACCAAACTTTCTACCAGGACGTAAGAAAAACAATAAAAAAGGTAGGAGTATTCAACAACCGCGTCAGCGCTTTGGTGAAAGTCCATATCCCGGTCACACTTCGTGATTGGAACGAAGTGACGCCCCAGATGTTGGGCAATATTCTGAGCGCACTTCATTCCGAGTACACTTTCGTGTACAAGGATGATGAGACCGAGGAGCTGCTTCCGGCGGATTGCTATCGTCATCAGATTGACCAGACTATCATTCGCGATGCAAAGCGAATGAGGCGCAACCAAAAGTCTAGATTATCAGGGACTTTCTTAGGAAAATGTTGTGGGCAAATGAATGTCGCCAAGAAAGAAATCCCAAAAGGATATCAAAAAGACGATTGGGAGAAGGTGATAGAGGAGTTTGCAACTGACGATTGGAAGGTAATGTATAATTCAAAAAAATTATGTTATCTTCTATGAAATCGAATTATAACGCAATTTAATATGTGCAGAAAAAGTCTACTCGCAACAGAGACAATTCAAAGAACAAGAAAACGAAGTCCACACAAGGGTCGATTTCTTTTTTGGCTCATCGACATTTGAACGTAAGTTTATTCTAATTTTGTAATATTTTTTTTGTAATAAATACATTACTCATATTTTCATAAGAACTGCAGAGTAGGGAAGATGGGACTTTGGCCTCGGCGTTAAACACGTGGGAGAAAAAACATCAAGATGATCAAGACAATTGGACGACAGCTTGGGCGCAACAAGCATTTGTAAGTTACTTGTGTTAATTACTTAATAATCAAGTTTCGATAATCTTAATAATTTTTTTAATATATGTTTGAAGGCGCGAATTATGACTCGAGTCGAGGATATGCAGCGACAAGCAGCGGAGTCAGGCCAAACGTTTGACATAGACCAGGCGGAGCAGTACGCGATGGATACTGTTCTCGGGCAACGTCGAGATTGGTATGTCGGGATAGGTCCCTCGATCCCGAGATCCTCGTATCTCTTGGCTCAGGCTCAAGACGACAGCTCGTCCTCAGGTTCTTCATCGACGCGCGTTCCAGATCCAGTGATTAGCGAGCTACAAGCAGCGTTGGCCGCACAACAAGCTCAGATGGAGGCGTTTCAGCGACAGTTCTTTGCCTACACACAGCAGCATCCGTCTCCCATGCAGACATCTCCCGCGATGATGCACCCTGGGACGACGCCGCCATCAGCTTCAATGCCGAATTTTCAGACGCCGTCATCCGCTTCAATGCCGAATGTTCAGACGCCGCCATCCGCTTCAATGCCAAGTGCTGATCAGACGCCAGGTTCGGTAGAAATGGTGCGACATCGTTCGAGCGGCAGCGCACGAGGAAGATCTGGCGGAAGAGGAGGCCGTGCATTACAGAATTGGAAGACTTCGAATGAAAAAGGGAAACAAAAAGAATAGATTGTATTTTTTTTAATTTATTGAACGTAAATTATCAAATTTTATGAATTTAATATTAGAATTTCTATGAAATTATTTATATAATTATTCTAATTAATATTATTCAAATTATTTATTTAATTTAACAAAAAAATTATTTAATTAATTTTTTAAATTATAATTTTTATATATTTAATAGGCTGATTCTATTAGAATCAGCATTTAAAAAAAAAACTACAGACAATCAGATGCGACTAGTCGCATCTGATTGTACTAACACCCGCCAAATATTTCGCGGGGAATTACTATCAGATGCGACTAGTCGCATCTGATACTATAACTCCCGCTTTAATAACTTATTTTGGAGGATATTTAGGTGCGACGTTTGATGCGACTAGTCGCACCTGATAGTGATGACTTTCAGGTGCGACAAGTCGCACCTAAAACCATCAGGTGTGCACTTTCATATGCGACTTTGTCGCATCTAAAGTCGCACCTGATGATGCTTTCAGGTGCGACACGGATGCTTTCAGGTGCGACTTTTGTCGCACCTGATGCTATTAATTGTACTAGTGTGAAAATCCGCACCTGATAATCCTCTTGATTATCAGGTGCGACAAGTCGCACCTGAAAGTCTTTATTATCAGGTGCGACTAGTCGCACCTGATGCTCTTTATCTTTTTAAAAAAAAATTAATATGCTGATTATATATTAATTTTAACCTAAACTAATTTTAACCTAAACTTAATCTTAACATAAACTAATTTTAACCTAAACTTAATTTTAACCTAAACTAATCACATTATTATAACCTAAACTTAATTTTAACCTAAACCTAATTTTAACCTAAACTTAATTTTAACCCAAACAAATTCTAACCTAAACCTAATTTTAACCTAAACTAGTTCTCACAAATCCATTCGGGTTTGATTTTCTTACCAAAATGTCCGTGAATTCGGTCTCGCCGCTCGCGCGATAGCTCTGTCATGTCTCGGGCCGCGTCTCGTCGTCTCGAACCATCACCGTGGGCTCTGCGTAGCCCGCCCTAATCGAGTCTAGACCCTCGATAATCAAACTCAAACAACACAAACTCATCAACAATTCAAATCACCATCAAAGTCCCGAGCTATCAAATTTTCTTTCGAAACAACCATATCAATAGCAACTCATTATTACGGCCAAAAACAACCCCCACGGCCATATACCCACATGGTCAAAAACAACCCCGACACTCATATACTCACACGGCCAAAAACAACCCCCACGGCCAAGTCAAATTTCACACGGCCAAGACTAAAATTCCACATGGCCAAAACAATCCAAGGTCACCCAATCGTCCAAATATCAAGAACAACCTTGATTACTCAATCCCAAATCATATTTTCGAGTACAATAACATCAAATCACGTCCAGAAAATCAAAACCCCTAATTATTCAAATTCAAAACCCTAAATACCTAATTCCCGTCCAAAATTCAATGGAAATTCCAACAAAATCATCTCAATTTCATAATTTCAAGCAATAAACATCACCACCGAGCCTAATTAAACTTCAAAACTCAATCAATTCTTCGATATTTCTCATTGAAATTAAAAACCTCCAAAATGAATTTCAAACCCTAGATCCAAAAAATCTATTTCGGATGACAGAATTTCTCACCTATTTCAAGGGATTCGGCCTCCCGGGTGTGGTCTATCTCTTTCCCGGCGTCTCTTTCTCGGGCGGCGGCCACGGCGAGCTCGCGGCGGTGGCGCTCTGCTCGGCTGGGACGCGCGCGCAGTGGAGCTGTGATGGCACGCGATGGCTGAGCGAATAGGAAGAAGAAGAAGGTGAGGAAATGATGATGGTGGTCGGGATGGTGATGAGGGATGGTTCTCGTTTGCTGGAATTTTTTTTTCTTGTTCTCTGCAGGTGACTGAGCGAAATGAAGAGGAAGAATAGAAGAGAAACGAGGAAGATAAAGAAAGAAAGAAGGAAATGAATAGAAATTTTTTTAAACAAAGTCGCACCTAAAAGTTTTTTAAACTATCTGGTGCGAAAAGTCGCACCTGATACTCAAAAGAAAAAATAATTTAAGCGAAATTTTTTGGACTTCTGGTTGACAGTCTGGTGCGACTAGTCGCACTCGAAAATCATTTAGATGCGACTTTTAGGTGCGACTAGTCGCATCTGATAGTCATGCGCATCATAAAACCAAATTTGTAGTAGTGTGTCAGTTCGAAGCCGACTATGTTATTTTATGATAATAAAGCTATAGTTCAGATTGCTTCCTGATAAGTGCATAATTCTTGTTATTTTGTGATCATTCTTCACCAAGTTATTCATCATAATCACTTAAAATCACGTTTACAATTGAACATCTAATGATTTGAGTGTTTACATGTGTTTAGGTGAATCCGGGGGAGTTCGGAGCTAAAATGTCAACTTTTGGAAGTAAACGGACCAGCGCACTGAAGAGGAGCAAAGCAGTAGCTGTACTGCGGTACAGCAGTCTAGTACCTAGGTACAGGAGCAAGAATCAGTGGCAGTACCGCGGTACACAACACGGGTACCGCGGTACAGTTCCGTTAAAAGCCCAATACGACTCAAGTAAAGCCCATTCGGAGTGCAATTAAAAAGGGACTTCGGGATTTTGACCTAGCACACTTAGACTACGATTTTCAGAGCAAAAGAAGAGCCGCAAAGACTACGAAGAGAGAAGAGGACTTTCGGCGACAACTGGAGTACGGACGGTTTCCCCGTGGAGACTGTCCCGACTCCAAAAACTCGTTCTATCTTCTTTCTTTTTTCTATTGCTTGTATTGTTTTTTATTTAATTATGTCTAGTTAGGTTTTGAACGGTTAAGGGGAATTTCAATCCCAAAACATGAATTGAAGATCTTGGTGTAGACTTTGCTTTTTACTTCTAGTATTGAAGTTGTTATTTATTTTCCAATCGTCAGTGTTCATGAATTGTTGTGTTTCTGTTTGGATTGATCACCTAGATAGGAATATTATTATTCATAGCCATACTTGCAATTTTAATCCGTAATTGTTAGGATTGCTAGTAATTAGTGGTGCGACTACGGGTACGGGTTTCGCAAGGATCTTGTGCACGTAGTGAAAAGAGTAACCGGAATTAATTGAATCACGCGTGTTGAATTTATATTGTTCCGTTCGTCTCGCTCTCTGAATTCATTACTGTTGTTAGATTAAATATAGGCGCGTGTTCATTAGGTTGTTTAACAATTAGGGCTCTTTATCGGCGCAACGTCGTGATTAGCTAATATCAAAGGATTGCGGAGATTATTGACCGCGTGTGTCGATTTTCTGTGGACGTTGATTTTATCCGAGTTGTGCGAGTATTGTCGAACCAAGATTGAATAGGATTGTTGCGGGAGCGAATGAAACCTTAACCGTGTCTTTTTGACATTTGGTTTTCTTTGTTAAATTTATAATATCCAAAAACCCCCCTGATTCTTTGTATTATAGTTTTTTTTTTGAAATTAGTTAATCATTTAATTAATCTAGGTCCTTGTGGTTCGACCCTTATTTGCTGCTATACTTGGTATTCAATTAAGGAATTTATTTTTGATCGCGGAACGACACGCATCACTTCCTACCCTTTGTTTTGCGACACACATAAATTGATCTCCATTTCGTTCGAGCACATTTCAGTAATGGGTCAGTGAAGCTTATACATGTTCGAACAAAGCATCAACTAGTTGATGTTTTTATTAAGCCCTTAGCAGCTTCTACTTTGGAAAATTCGCTATCCAAGATATCTCTCAAAGATCTTTACAATCCATCTCGATGTAGAGTATTAAATATCGAGTCAAGTTACGTGGCTTAGTGTTTAAGTTTTATTTTATTTTATTTATTTATTATGTTTTTAATTAGATTTCATTAACGTTAAGTATAGTCAGCCTTTGAGCTTTATTTCAACTTTGGTTTAGCTGATGTGGACAACGTTTTACATTTGCATAAATATTAGTGTTGATTGTTTTAACACAACTAATTAATTCATTTTCTCAATATACACTTTGAATTCTCTGAACTCATTTTTAGAGATTCGTCACTTTTTTCTTTACTTCCGTGATAATTTAATAAAGATATTAGTACTTCTTTTGGATTTTTACAAAATGAAATCAATTGTTCACTCTTTTATAGTGATAGTTTATGGTTATTTCATGTATTTTCACACTAGTACTTCACATATTCATATAAAATCCAACACAAAAACGAGCATAAATTTAACAATAAATTTAGAATGGATCATAGACGATGAATGCTAAAAAAAAAAAAAAAATTATATCCAAATATCTTGCAGGTAACTCCGTGTGTGTCTGAGAGAGAGGGAGAGAGAGAAAGTGGAGAGAATGAACGGTGTGGACCAGCTTATCGCATCAAAGTTCTCTCATCCACTACTATACTCTCTAGTGTTCCCATATGAAGTCCCACCACAAAAGCACACACAACTTTTGTAGATCACATTCCAGATACTTGGCCACCCTTCTTTGTCTCACCTTGTTTTCTAGTGGTCTAGATATTTCTTTCTCTCAATTTTTATTTCTTTATTTATACAAGATCAATTTCATTTTTAATTTGGATATCAAACTTTTCCGTAGCCTTAAACACAATAAGGACCACTAAAATTTATATACATGGTTTTAAATAACGGGAAATATTTAATAAATAAACCATTAGGCTGAGTAAAAATTTATACGCGTGAGTTAAGGCATCTCACCCTTCTGTTTGATTAACGTGATTCAAATATAATTTTTTAAAAGAGAAGAACAAAAAAAAAAAAAAAACCTGTTTTAATATGAGTTATATTTTTTCATTTATCAGAGGAACCAAACATGTAGCCGTTAAATACTTGATGATTTTCATATGACTTTATATACGAGGTCATAATAATATTGTGCTGACAATGCTTACATAATCCTAGATACAAGAGCATCTTCAATGCAAGTAACTAAAGTTGCTTCACATATACTAAAAAATAATATTTTATAATTGAATTGGGTCTTATTCAAACAAAAATAGTGGTTGATTTAATATTTTATTCATTTTTTTATGAGAAAAATGAAAAACATCGGTACCAAAAATAACTATAATATCATAGTCATTACTATACACATAAACATAAAAAAATGATGTGACAATTACATAAAAACAACAAAGTAACTTCGGTTGCTTACATTGAAGATGCTCTAAGTAAGCAAATAAACAAGATCACATTCATCGTTGTATCATATAAAACTAAGTGGGTTATTAGGTTCGCGATTTTGCATATCTTTTTAATTTTATAATATAAATGGGTGGCTAACAGTGTGGAAGTTAATCGACAAAGTTTAGCCCACAAATATATAAAAACAAATATAGCTAAATTAAAATTATACTTAAATTTATAATAAAATAATATATAATAATAATTTTTAAAATATAGGCTGAAACCTGTTAATCAAACACCACAAAGTTCTCCAACAACGGGTCCTTCAACACATGGCACAATAATCCAACCAACTTGAAGGCGTTAAAATAGTAAACTTTACAAAGCTATGTGCTAGGACATTACAAGATCTCGGAATGAAAACAAAGTCTAAGTATTAAAATATTAACTTAGAAATTAATTTTTTTTAGAATAATAGAATCAAGAGTATTCGAAGTCGAACTTTAGTTGAAAAAATTAACAACATCTCGACAATCTGGATTCATAAATTCGTTGCCAACAAGACTCTCCTCATAAGAGTTGTTACCGCTGCAAGTTGATGTGAGGAACCCCATAAAATTAACTCAATCCTTCTCATTAAAGTTTTGCCTTCATGGTTTTCGGCCACATCACTCACCCCAAAAGAACTATTCGACAAGTTTAGAGTAGTATTGAAACTCATCGCCATAGTGCCAAATGGAAAAGGGGTCAACGCGACTTGGGCTTCTTTTGAACATTACCCTTGGCGATTGATTGTGCGAAAAATGGTCTCAATTTGTAGTAATTTTGATAATTTGGACCGAAATAATAGTACTATGTTTTTGGACACTTTTACTAGTAATTAACATGAAAGTATATAGTTGTCATAAACTGTAGACTTACAAGTCTACAATTAACGATAATTGTAGATATATAAGTCCACGGTTACTAGTAAAAGTGTCTAAAAATATAGTTGTTACTATTTTTGTCCGAATTTTTAAAATTGCTACTAGTTGAGTCCATTTCCCCTGATTGTGTTGCCTTGTTTTAGGAACCCAATAGCCTAGTCCGCTATATCCACATGAGTTTTTGACTTTTCACTCGAAACTACTTTTTTTCTATTGTTCCAAATGTGCCACATCAAAGTTGCGAACTCATCAGTATCACATACCTTAAGAGGCATAATGGTCGTCACGATGAAGCTGTTGGGATCAACCGCATGTGAGTACTCTCAGAGGAGTTTGCCATTCAGCTTCCAGATCTCACGAGCAAGATCGTAACCCGAAAATGTATGGTTGATAATCTAGTATTGTAGAAGGAACATATTAGTCACCACATACGTGTCCAATTGATCTTATAGTTAGAGTCATAATCCACCATTTGCAAATCTCCCAAGTAGAGATTCATCTTAGGAGGGAGATCAAGAATCCATGATTTCGTCAATCACCTCGTATTCGTCGCCAACTTTCAAACTCCTTGAGAGGTCGTTGGCCTCTAGAGAACCACAAAGCCACATTATTAGCGAAAAGGGTAATGCCACGAAGGCGAAGGGATCCAAAATTAAATAATCACATAAGAGGAATAAAATTGGAAAACGACTGTGATAAAAACTTATTTTCTGGCCAAACGACAAAGAATACTAAAAATGGGTTAAATCTTCTGTTTATTCCTTATTTTAAAGAAACAATAAATGTTTAATAATAAAATCAAACATAATTAATCATTGTTATTGATCGGGTCAAAACATTATAAAATATGGATTTTTCTTTGTATTTCTATTAAACTAATAAAATTTAGCTATAAACAATTTTTTCTTTGTATTTCTATTAAACTAATAAAATTTAGTTATAAACAATTTAAAATTAATTATAAACAAAATAGCTTTAAGACGTCATTTTCATGAGGCACGGAATTCCAGATTTGATTTGAAAGAATTATTCCTTCCAATATTAATCGAAATTCCACTGGGTTTGGAAATTGAATTTTCATTCCAGGTATATGGAGTTGAATTTCCTTCCGATCATACAATATATATATATATATATATATATATATATATATATATATATATATTTTGCATCTATTCATCAGAGACATTTATTTGCAATGTCTTATTTACATAATATAGTTAAAATACTCACTTTATTAGTCGTTGCTTATGTGTTAATACCCACAAAAAATATTCAAATACAGAATTGCAAAGCACATCTTTTGAGTTAGTTTAAAACAAATACTCATAATTTGAGGATCAAAATAACTATTAAATTCAATACGATTGTTATGCTCGCGGTCGTTTTGTTCTGAAAATGGAGTGGCCTTTTTTCAGTGTTCGTAATAGAGTTTTTTTTGGTCCCCATGTATTTGCATTCATCAATTAACTTTTAAGGATAAAATAGTCATGGAGTTGCTCAAATTTTAGTTTGTTTTACTACATTTCATTTATCGAAAGCTTACACATAATAGTAATTTAATTTTGATGTTAAATAATTTTTTCTTGAGATCATCTCCTTTTTTTTTTTGGTTTATGGTGTTTGTACTTGTGAGTGTTACATCCTTATCTAATAAAAATACCTCAAATTGTTTTATTTAAAATGTTATTCTTTGTCATTTTTATTGACGTTATTATTTTATATAAAAATGTTATTCTTCGTAATTTATGGTTAAATGTTGTATGGTAATTAATTATGTATTATAAATAATTGAATAATTAAATACTGAAAATAATAAAAATAAAGCCGTGGGATTCCCAAGTCTGGGGATATCAAGCGTGTAAACAAATTATCTCCTAAAAAGGTTAAGCAAAGACAACCACATGGATGAATAGAATCTAACTAAATATTTGCCCCAAGATTGGATAACGAAATAAACTATCTTACTCAAAAGGGTAGTATTTCAGCCGCGAGAGGGAAATAAAGGACATAAATATACCTTTATTTGGACCCCCAAAAAAATACTAATATTTGGACACCCTTGAGAGTCTTGTGCATTAGTGTCCACTTATCTATTTCCTTTTGTCGAAATCCAAATATTCATAGCAATTATCCACTCAACTTTAATATCTTCCACAAAAATATCCCGAACATAAAAAATAAAAAAATAAAAATCTAGACAATGGCAGTTTGGTAAATCTGGTGGGAGAGAGACACGGCACGAGGGATGCCGCGTGTCAAGGGCCGCGAGCGTTCTCAGCCACAAATTTGAAGAGCCGCATCTCGAATTTTCAACTTTCGCTTTACGAACAAAAAATAATTTAAATAAAATGTAAAATACAAATTCATTATCCGACGTGTCACGCCCTCCAATTTCCTCTCTTTTTACTTGTAAGAATTTTATTTTTTTTCTCTTCACTTTCATTTCTTCTTCTTCTCGTTCGTATAAAGCTCTTCGAATCTCCGCAATTTTCCTTCTCTGCCCTCTGAACGAAATTACTTCTTCCATTCTTTCTTCGCTTTGACATTCCTCGTTTCATAATTGCTTCTCTTCTTCTTCTTCTCTCGCAAGTGTTACATAATTGGAGGTGAGTCTCGGTGATTTGATCTGATCTAGAAAGAGCAAGTTTTGTAGTTTCCATATGGATTAGAAAGAGCAAGTTTGGTTGTTTCTATTGAAAATGATGTGATATTTTTTTGGCCTCTTTTCTTTTTTGTGCCTGGTTTGGTTTGGTTTATTAATTTCATTGTAATTTGGAAATTTCAGGTTTTGATCGGAGGATTTCAGACTCGACTATCAGATACATTTTGTTTTTGTGGAAACCATGGCTGTTGAGGTATGTGGTTTCTGTAGTTATGATTTTTCTAAATAAAGCGGATACAGATATTATAAAGTCACAAGATTTATAGATATTTCATGGTTGAATTGGTGATAAGATATATTTCATTCTCTTTGAGCAAAAGAAAAAAAAAAAGAGATTTCCTTTTCTATATATGATTTTTGTCTTTTAGTTTTAAATGACTGTTTCAGAGTAAGCAGATTAAAAGAACATACTATGCCCTTATTCATGCATCTATTTTTATTATTAGCCAACTGTCCAAAGTGCCTGTAGAAATTGTAACTTGATTGAGCGTGTTTCAATGATTGGGAAGTACTGTGGTAATATTGTTGGCTCTCATCATATCCCAACACATGTAGTGCCTGAGTTTAGAACAACTTGACAGTATTTGTAGAGTCATTTCCGTGCTGGATTTATGTCTAATTCATGTTTCTTTTCTTAGTTGGTGCACTATATTATCATTAACATACAGTTGTTCTTGTGACAAATTCACTTTCATGGATCAATTGATTTGAATGGGTCTTTTTTCTAGGAATAAATTAGCTTCCAAATATTGTTACTTCGACAGCTAAGATCAGCCTTAAGTATGTGTATTTGAGATCTGCCTCTTAATTAGTGTTAGGTTTTCCTTTGGGTACGAGTGATGACAGCAAGCATTCTGAAGTCTTTTTTTTTCTTTCAATATTTCTGTTGCTCAAGTCTATCCCTCTCTAGTATGTTTTGGTGAAAATCAAGATTTATGTTTTATTTTTATTTAACAGAGTGAAGAAATGGGATCGAAAACCTCTCCTGTGTCCAGTGACTGCGGTTCGAAGGGTGACACGACATGTGAGTCGGAGAACCGTATGAAAGAGACCTTCGACTGCTCGCCTAAGGTTCAAACATAACCCCTTATTCGGCTTTACTTACGCTGACCAATATTTAAATTTATATTTTTTTGGTCTGAAAGTTATTGGTTTGACATATTGTCTGTTTTAATCATTTGAAAGGTTAGGAAGCCTTACACTATCACCAAACAAAGGGAAAAGTGGACAGAGGAAGAGCATCAAAAGTTCCTGGAGGCTTTGAAGCTGTATGGCCGTGGCTGGCGTCAAATAGAAGGTCAGATCCCGTGAAAAATATATCACAAAGATGTTTTTACCCTTTCTGTCTGTTTGTTATTCGTGTATGAATCGTTTTTTTCTTCCAATATCTCGGTGCAGAACATGTAGGTACGAAAACTGCTGTTCAGATTCGAAGTCATGCTCAAAAGTTTTTCTCTAAGGTCGAATAATTTGTTTCCAATCCCTGTTTTACTACATGATCAAACTTTTTGATTAGCAGAATAACCTCATCTTTGTTTTCAGATGATTGCCTATCTAATCATGTTTCGAGAAAACTAATGTTGTCGTGCTTTATATTTCAGGTTGTTCGTGGGAGTGATGATGGCTGTGCGAAGCCAGTTGATATTCCTCCTCCAAGGCCCAAGAGAAAGCCCGTTCATCCTTACCCACGAAAATCAGCCGAGTCTCTGATGGTCACACCAGCTTCGAAGCAGCCAGAAAGGTCTCCGTCACCGAATTCCTCAGATGCTGACAAAGGAAGAAAATCTCCCACCTCGGTTATTTCGTACCGTCATAACAGGTCTCCATCAGCGACATCATGTACAACCGATGTCTTATCGATGAGTCTTTCTCCGGAAAAGGGGTTTGACTACATGACCTTGAATTCGTCCGAGGAAGAAAAGAAAACTCCTCCTCGTTCAAATGTCGAAAATTTATCTATGGTACAGTAAAAAAAACAATACTTATATGTGCATAAAATCTGTAACTATTGCAATGAAACTGATGAATTTGTTATGATGATCGGTTTTGTACAGAGAACTGAAGCCTGTGACAAAGAAACTGCACCAACCACTGAGAAAGAGCCTAAGGCGTCAGCTTCGTCGAGCTTTAAGCTGTTTGGAAGGACAGTTATGGTATGTGATTCTCGGAAAGATCGGTTAGACACAAATTTATCTCTGGCGAGTTCCTCTTCTGTCGACCAGATGAATCAACAAAAAATGTTATCGGGCTCGGACCAAATGCCTCGGAATTCTTGTGATGATAAGGAAAGGTCGTGCACAGACTCGAACGAGAGCTCGACGACCGGTAGCGCAAGGGAAACTCGCGGAGATAGAAATATAGAGGTCGTTGATTCCTTTTCTCGGCCCCGTAATGTCGAGCCCTGTAGTTCAAGGAGAGGGTTTGTGCCGTACAAACGGTGCTTAGCAGAGAGAGATAACTCGTCCTCATCGTCGATGATAGCTTCCGGCGATCGGGAACGACAGAAAATCCGAGTTTGCTGACGAAACTACAAAAAACGAAACGCTCCCTGATTCTCTTTCCTAGTATATAGCTATCCGTGACCGGAATCTGGAGGACAGTTTTAGATTACGCTACCAAAAAAAAAAAAAAAAAAAATACCCCTTGCTGTGGAGTTTCACCATTTTTTCCCATTTGCAAAATGTCACGTAAGAAGCTCAATGTGGGTTTGTGCAGTCTCTTCTTCCTCTCCCGTCACTTTCACACTTTCACTTGGTCAAAGTTCGTGTTTGTCTCTTTATTGATAAAGTATTCTTGCCTTTGAATTTGGACCTAACGACTGTCGTCGATAACAAGTGTACGCTATGTTTTCTTTTTTAAAGCATTTAGTTGCTTTTTTCAGGAATAATTGGAAGGACGGTCTGGAGTTATATGTTGCATTGATATATAATTTGATGAAAATAATAGTTGAGAAACTCAACTATTTCAATCATATCTTTCTCACTCTTTTTTTTTTTTTTTTCAGCTTTCTTAACTTATCTATGAACAGTTCTCATGTTGGAAACCTCAATAAAATCTTCAGGTGTCATCTCTCAATCAAACTCTGGTTGCCAGGAATGTGATCATTGTGAATACGTTCACTCTCTAGTAGAGGTCAGGTATAATTGGCTTCTAATGTCGTGGATTCACTCTTTTTTCTCAAAAGAGAGTGAGATGCCTCAGATAGTTGGGCTCGAACATGTGTATGAGTTTGCTCTTGAACAGAGACTCTTCCTGGTTCAATGCAAAAACTAATCAACTTCGTCTGCAGCTGCAAACAACAAAAAGTTATCCATATAGGATTGAATTTATTCCCAATATCAAATAAAATAGCTAGTAGTCTTATACCTACTGGCTTTTTTTATGCCACGAACTGTTTTTCCGCACGGTATGTGACCCGCTTCTGCTAAACCATCTAGACCGACATGATTCATGCTTTGATAAGGTTCGTGCATGACCCAAGTTGGAGAGCTTTATGAGTAAGACAGACCAAACCGGTTGAGTATATGAGGTTTCTGTTGGTGATCGTCGATTTGAAGGAACTATGTCATCCGTGCACAAACTAGTCGGGAACTGGAACCATTCCCCTAATTAGCCCAAGCCGGGCAAAACCAATAGTAAGTGGCTCATATGAAGAAGGCTGGCCTGAGGCGCGAAACTATCGCCAAACGCCGCTGCACGGTCTTCCGAAAGTAAGCACGTAACATTAAGCTCGCCTCAAATATATTTTTCTTTTCTGTTATATTTTATTACTATCTTAATAATTTTTAATTTATTCAGGAGGTTTAAAATTAGCCCATAAGAAAGAAAATTCGTAAGCCCGTGACATTCTGCTCCCCCTCAAATATATGTGTGTATATATATATATATATATATATATATACATATATTCTTTTCTTATCTCTTTTTTTTATTTATTACCTAAATAATGTTTTGTAGTTTTGTTAGAGTAAACAACATGGAAAACAGAAATCACATACGAAATCAAGAGTCAAACACAAGAACATAAATAACTTCCTGCGCAAGCAATCTAGAGTGATTGAGCGCCGAGAACAGAAAAAAAGATAAATGGCACGAGGAATTTATCTTGGTTCAAATCAATACGATCCTAATCTAGTCAGGGGGTCGAAAACCCTATTGCGATCCACTATCTTCAATATTCGATTAAACACAAGTAGGACAAACCGAGATCCAAAGAATATTTCCCAAAGCTTGATCACAATATGATCAATGCTTGTATACAAGTCTCTCAAGTATTTCCCTGATGAACAAGATCCCAATCTTGCTCTTCTCTCTCTCTAAGAAACTCTCTCTTGAAACTCTCTTCTTTTTTCTCTCTACAACTCACGAATGAACAATTGAACTCTATAACTTTGCTTGCTAAGATGCGGCATTTATACAGTCTCAATTGTTGCGATGCTCGAACCAATTTTGTTGCTCGTAAACGAATTCAACTGTCTCACAGTCTTGCTGACACGTCAAATGACTTTTGCCGCGCACGCGTGTGATGTGGTTGACCACACATTCCACAAGTTTTACATGTAAAGTTTCAAATTAGCTCCTAAGAAAGAAATTTTGTATCACTGTAGTCACAACAGGAATTGATTTTCTAAGTATTGATGATCTTTACAGTAAACTAATCAAGCTGTCTGGAAATGGTCTTGAGCAACATATAATAGCTTCATAAGAGAAATTTCATTTGGTAGACTTAATTAGTTGCAAAATATTAAGAATTGACTCATTATGTGCATTCTATATAAACTAGACTTTTGTCACATTTTTGGACAAAAATATCACTCCAAACAATTTTCTCACCTCTCTATCTCTCAAACTCTCAATTCTAACTCTTTCAGCGACCACCGACATTTTTTTATGATTTCCCTTTGTCAAATTGGAAATATATTCTATGACCTTTACCCTTTATATTATCAAAAAATGAGGAAAATAGCCAATTTAAACGTTTGACATTACTAAATAGTCAACGTTTAGTAAATCTTAAGTAAATAGCGTAAATGATGACATGACCTAATATATGGAAGGAGTTATTTACCTAAGATTTAGGTCTGTAAACATATGAAAGTGACTATTTACCTAAGATTTACAAAACATTAGTTATTTAGCAATGTCAAACGTTTAAATTGGCTATTTTTCTAATGGACCCTTATATTATTGAACTTATTCAATTGAAACATAGAACGCTACATTCTTTACTACACTCAAGCTACCTCAAAAAAACCACCTCTAATTTTTCGAATCCGTGCTTCTCGGCTGCCATCTAATATATAGATTTAAATTAATTTCCACTACCGTTGCCTCCCTTTAGTCCCCCTCCCCATCTTGGACGCCTCATGAAAAAAGTTAAGGTCACTTTGTTTATCAATTTTACTTCAAATTTGGATGTGAAGATCTAAATTGTAATGGGTAAGTGTATTACTTTTGTTATCTCAAACTTTAATACATATTTTGAAATGTTATGTGATGAAAGAGCAAATATTTAATTTTTTTTATTTATAAGTTTATAAAAAATTAGACAAACACTTGAAAAATTGTCAAGTTGTCAATTTAGCTCATCTGTCCATAGTCAGATGTTGTTGGTTGCGGTCATCTGCAGTCGATTGCCGAAATATGCGGCCTTGGACGGTTGACGGCGGAGATATGCGGCCTTCTGTGGTCATCAGCAGAGATCTTGATTGAAGGTTTATGTTTTTCCAACATGTAAAGTGCAAGTAACAACTTGGTATATTGGAGCTTTTTTTTTTTTCTAACACTGCTTATTTTCTAATTTTTATTTTCTGCCAGTTGAGCTTTAGCTCCTATTTAACTTTTTTTTTTTTTTTTTTTTTTTTATTTATATAAAGCTATTTATTTTTAGCTTAGTTGGAGATGAGGCTCTTTTTTTTTTTGTCCTAATAGGAGTTTATCCGGTTTTTCGCATAACATTTGTGATGTACGTATCACGGAGGAGTACTGTTACGCATGTCGTGAGAGAGACGATTGTCCTCCCTTAGTCTCAAAGAAAGTGTCGCTATAGGGTCAAGGCCCGATAATGACAACAAGTTCTTGGATTCCTTAGGAAGGGTCAATCGGGATGGTGGTGTTGAAGGAGATCATCTTCCTTGGTCACGAGGAGATCATGACAATGGGGGCAAGCTCGATAAGGGTCATGATCTCCAAGGAGCCTTGGAAAGAGTGATCTTGGTGGTGATGAGCTTCCGAGTAGCCTCCTCTTGTGGAATGGGGCGATTTGACTCCTTGCATAGCTTTTGAGGTCATTTGGACATGTAGCATAGCTTGGGCTAGAGGGAGGAGGCTGGCCGAGTAAGGAGAGATGGCCGTAAGAGAGGGGGCAAGGCTAGCTGGGTGATGGCCGTACGAGAGAGGGCAATGGTGGTTGGGTAATGGCCGAACATGAGCGATGGCTGGCCAGGTAAGGAGAGATGGTCGTAAGAGAAGGGGGCAAGGTTAGCTGGGTGATGGCAATATGAGAGGGGGCAAGGCTAGTTGGGTGATGGTCGTACATGAGCGATGGCTGGCCGGGCAAGGGGGCAAGGCTAGCTGTACGAGAGGACCCGACCGGGTGAGGGGGGCAAGGGTGGTAGGGTAATGGCCGAACATGAGCGATGGCTGGCCAGGTAAGGAGAGATGGTCGTAAGAGAAGGGGGCAAGGTTAGCTGGGTGATGGCAATATGAGAGGGGGCAAGGCTAGTTGGGTGATGGTCGTACATGAGCGATGGCTGGCCGGGCAAGGGGGCAAGGCTAGCTGTACGAGAGGACCCGACCGGGTGAGGGGGGCAAGGGTGGTAAGGTAATGGCCGAACATGAGCGATGACTGGCCAGGTAAGGAGAGATGGTCGTAAGCGAAGGGGGCAAGGTTAGCTGTGTGATGGCAATATGAGAGGGGGCAAGGCTAGTTGGGTGATGGTCGTACATGAGCGATGGCTGGCCGGGTAAGGGGGCAAGGCTAGCTGTACGAGAGGACCCGACCGGGTGAGGGGCAGGCTGGCCGGAGGAGGGGGCAAGGCTATGTCTCCGTGTTGTTCTCAATTGTGGCTTTATCTCGGGGGTGGTGCCACGAGTTATTTTGCATTTGGAGGGGTCATTTTCCGGTACGAAAAATGATGCTTTAACAAACGAATGAACTATTAGAAGGATGAATGAGCTTTTGCTTGGTCATTGGATCTCGGTTGTTTGAGATTTTCCATCAACATGAGAGTAAAATCAAAAGAGTCAAGTTTGTGCACAAAATTGAGAGTTGACACACTAATGATCTTTATCTAATCCTATTTATAAAGACGACGCAATCTGAAATCTATTTTTGTATTTTTAAAAGTTTTCCGACGTTTGTAATTTCAAGTATTTTACCCTTTTTTTTAAATAAGCTCTTCGTACTGTTAAATAATAAAAAGATGGAGGAAGAACAAATGGAAAATAAAATTGTGCACATTTGTGAATTTTCTTTGATTTTGATTTTCCATACTACTAGAAGAATATAAAACCCACACATTAATAATACATATCGTATTTTCCCTAAATAAAACTTGTTCAAACCCAATAAAGAAAATACTTCAATATGTTTTCCTTGTTTTAGTTCAAAACAAACTTTCTTTTGGGTAAATTTTCTTCCCCACAAGAAAATTTATAGAAATTTTTTAGCCTTTGCACAAGTAAGGATACTACTAAGAAAGAAATATTCTACAAGTAAATACGTACATAATTTCCCAAAAGACACTCTTTCCAGTTATGGCTAGGAAAGGTAAGAAAACATTAACGTCAAAATGAAGAGAAAAAAAGGACTGTAGGTAGATCAAAACTTCAACCTTAGCAAAGAAAAAGGCCAATTTATTGGTACTTAATTATCTAAATTCCAGTTTCGGTCCTATCAAAATCCCAAAGAGAGAGAGACAACGCTTTAAATATTCCCAAGATAAGTGTCAAAGGCATATACAGATAATTTAATGTTTAAGCTGATTATCAATTTATCATTTACTTCTCTTACAGAAATTGAAAGAAAGAGATAAACAGTGGAGCCCACAAAATTTCTTCACCTTCCTGATTATTATTATTGTGAACAAAAAAGCTAACCAATCATCCCAACTGTCTATGTCCAGCCACTATTTTACACAGCTCTTTATTTGTGTTTTTTTTACCATTAACTTGATACCAATTTCACAGCTCACCATCATTCACAAACAAAACCAGCTTTTCATTAAACAAACATAAATAAAAACTGGAACAAATAAGTGAGAGACCAACAGAATTTAAGTCCATTAAACAGGAAGTCAATGCCCGAACCATACAATAAAAATACAAAATTTGTTCTCGTCTTATAGTGAGCCGAAATATGAAACCCCAAAAACCACTCACAAAAATCAAAAATAATATGGTGCGTTCTTGACTCCCTCTTTTTTCAAGACTCCAAACGAAAAAAAAAAAAACAAAAAAATCATAAACAAAAAAAAAAATACAATAACCTTTTTTTTTTGTAGTTGGTGTAAAATGTAATGAAGCTTGGGCAGCAGAATCAGAAGCCAGCAACAGTAGAGAGAGTATCGCAGTAAATTCAAGAGGTTTGAGAAAAGAGTCTCTCTTGATGACAAAGCATTCAAGTTCTTCACCAACCTATAACTCCAAATCCGAGCACCTTTCTCTTCCTCATTCAATATACCCACCAAAAAAGCAACCAGAAGATATTAATCCCCCCCCTCTCCGAAAATTATATATTTATATCATATCCCTATATATATATAAATATATTTTTTAAAATCTGTTGTAGTAGTAACGACTAACTTGTGTGTACGTAGTAGTAATAATAATAATAATAATGATTAGGACGTGGGACACTGCAAGGCGGCTTTGATCTGCTGGACGGTGTTTCCGATGAGGTTGTTGACTGTGGTGACGGACTCGAGGTTGAGCTTGGAGGAGGGGAGGCTGCTGACCAGGATTTGGAAGACGACGGTGACGAGGGACCCGCCGGCGCCGGAGCCGGAGGAGGAGGAGGTGGAGGCCCCGTCGGCGGGGCCCGCGTTGTCGCGGCCGTCCGGGGTGATGGTGAACCCGGACGGGAGGAGGGGGATGTAGGAAGGGTCCTCGCCGCTCAGAGCGATGTTGATGGCCGGGAGGTCCACGGGACAGTACACCACCAGGGACCCCGACGAGTCCACGCAGCTCTCTTGAAGTATCAGCATGTTGCTCTGGCTCGTGTTGAACGCCTTTTTTTTTTTTTTTACAAGTTACGCGCATCGAAAAAAAATATATTAATTTATATGTAAAATAGTCTGTTGTTGTGAAAGTATCATGGGGTTTCATCTCAAAACCAATCGGTAACGAGGATTCCTAAGATAGTCGATGTCAAAGGCGTCATATTTTTTTTAAAAATGTTTTATGTCATTTAATTTGTATCATGGATTAGGATGAAAATAAAACAAAACAAAAAAAACCTCAAAAGGGTTATTTTGTATATCTAAGAAGAAAAAGGTACAGTTTATAACTAAATTGTAATTACATAAATATTATTGTTGATGATAAGTGTATAAGTACGTTCCGGACGCATGACTTGTATTTTTTGTTGTTTTTCTTTCTGTATGTGAATAATTAATAGTTGGGATGATAATAATTAATGAACTGGTATTGTACTATTCTGAAGTTTTTAAGTATTTAGATAATAAGTAGCTGTATGTATGACTTACACGAAGAACAGAAATGCAGTTCCCGGGATGTGATCCATTAGCAATGTGAGTGACTTCTTGAACGGCGTTGCCGTGCGAGAGAACATCCCACTGATAATAATAATAAGGTAATGAATAATTAATTAAGAGTGATTTAGCTAAATATTCGATTTAAAGCTATAGATTTACAAAATAGCCAAATTTATCTAAAATTAGTGAAATAGCCAAAATACACAATAATTTGGTTTTAAATTATTATTTGAAAGTGATAAATTTCTTATAATAATCGTCAAAAATTTTAATATTTGATGTAATTTTTTTTTTAAAAAACAACGTAAATTTGACTATTTTGCTGAAAAGTTGAAACATTGACTAGTTTGCTAATCAATAAGTTTCAAATGACTATTTTGTATAAATTTTCCATTAATTATAATGTGAATGATTATTAAAATGGTAATATTGTTGGAGGACGTACTTGGGGTCGGGTTCGTTCGTCCTTGAAGAAGTTGAAGACGTCTTGGGGGGAGAGGGGGAGCCAGATGGTGGTGGCGGCGGAGAGGACGACGCCGTTGGGCTGGCCGGGGTCGGCGCTCTTGTGGACAGTGATTCTGACTCCGACCTCGTTCATTCCCGACAAAGTCGTCCACCTCTGCCCGCTCGACGCGCTCACGCTCCCGCAAAAGTTGCTCACCATCCTCTGCGCTAGCTTCATCATGCTCCGCTTCCCCTCCGCCGACGGTATCACTACCAACAACCAAACACAAAATCATCATTTTCTTAATACTAATTGGAAAAAAATAAAATTGATTAATTAAAAATTTATGATTTAATTTTGATTTTTTGAAATTAAATATGAAATATTATAAAAATGATTAGTTTGGCGGAAAAATAATCAAGATTTTATAAACCAGAATATCCTCATTTTCTTATAATAAAATAAACATTGATTAATTAGAGCATTCCAAATGCAGTGCTATATATTAAAAAAAAAAATTGATCTTTTGAAATTAAATACGAAATATTATTAAATTGTTAATTTTGCGGCCAAATAACTAAACCAAGATTTCACACTTCAATAGTGAACTAGCCACTTTGGTTGAGTTAATTTGTTGCATTTTCAAATTTAAATTTAGTTAATTTTTAAAAAAATAAGTTTTGCTAGTAATTAGAGTGATAGAATTAATGCCAAAAATAAAATTCTATAAACCAGAATGACAAACATAAAATTATTAATTTTCAGGTCTAATAATTTTTTTTTAACGAGTTTAAATTCCTTTTAACTAGAATGGTATAATGCCATTTGGTTGTGTTTGTTGCATTTTCATGTTTAAATTTAGTTATTATTTTTTTATAAATTTTTCTACTAACTAGAATGGTAGAATGCCAAATTCTTTTTTTTTCTTTTTATATATTAATTTTCAAGTTCAATATTTTAAATAAATAAGTTTAAACTAGTTTCTATGCCAAAAATAAAAAATTTGCTATTGAAGTACAAAAAAAATATATATATAAATATATATATGACATGATAGGACATAATATTTCCATTTCTTCAAAGGAAAATAGTGAAAAGTCAACGGCGGGTTAAAGAAGTTACCGCCGCCGAGGTCGCGGGTTGAGGTGGCGGAGACCATGAGGCAGGCGAGGCGCTCGCACATCCTCTGGAGGGTGGAGAGCCAGCGGTGGGCCCCGAAGGCGGCGCCGGAGTGGACGAGGTCTCGGTAGAGCCGGTGGGTCGGGGCCTTGTCCTCGATCTCCAAGTGTTCGACCCACGTGACCTTCGAGTACCCGTTCGGCATGTCCTGAATCAGACACCCCGACGGCAGGCGGTGGGACCGCAACTGCGGTCCCTCCCTCGGGAAATCGTACGACACGTCAGCAACGGCCCACATTCCTTGCTCGATCTGCTGGCAGTACCGGAGGAAGTAGAACTCCCTCGTCGCCACCAGCGGCGACAACACTTGCAACTCCTCGTGCATCTTAAATTATAATGATAAAAAAAATTAGTATCTAATTTAAAAGAGCAAAGCTATTTGGCACTACTCACTACTTTGAACTATCCACTCAACTGTTGACACGTGGACAAATCGGTCCACGTGCCAACACTTGTGTGGGTAGTTCAAAGTAGTGAGTAGTGATGTAAAGCATTTCCCAATTTAAAATAACTATTATTTAAGGTTAATTGATTAAAAATATTGTAAATTTATAGTAAAGTAGTTATAGTTACGTTGTCAAATAAAATAAAATAAAAATTTGAAAATGATTATTTCACTATTTTTTTAAACTTGATTATTGTACCTTTTGAAAATCAACAAGTACTTATGTTTTCATTATATATGTATTATACCAGCTGCAAAGTGCCGCTATGGCTTCCCAAACCACCGGAGGAGATGACTTCTATCGTCCTCGCCGACGAAACGATTGTCGGAAAAAGCTCAGCCCACTTGTTCTGACCAACAAAAAAAAAAAAGAACATGGATGAGTTGGGATTGAAAAAAAAAAAAAAAAAATCAGTGTGATTGCAACAAATTTTTTTAGTTAAATTAAGTAAATTACGGGGTCCATGAACATGTCGACGAGCGCGAGGCCGTTCATGATAACGACCCCAGAGTCCCGGGAAGCCTCGACGCGGACCCCGGGGCTCTTCATCCCGTTGTTGGCTCGCGGGAAGAGCCGATCGTAGGCGTCGAGGTTAAGGACGTCTTTTCCTATCCCGTCGGGGCGGAGCCAGAGCGGGTCGTTGGTCTGAAGTAGCCGGAGAAGCTCCTCGGTTGCGTTGGCCGCCACGTCAGACATGAGGGACTTGTCCATGTCGGAGAAGCCCGGGTGGTGGTAGGGAAGCTGAGGTGGCGGCGGCGGGTGCATCGAGGAGGAAGACGCTCCGGGAAGTAGGTCCAGGTCCAGAGACGGGCCTCCGGAGAGTCCCACGTGGGCCGCGAAGCTCGCCATTGACAGGTCCAACGACGAAATGTGGATCGGCTGGACCGGAGGGAGCTGGGAAATCGGCCGCCCGATGTACTTTGCCGCTATGCTCGAAACTCTGTCCAGCTTTTTTTATTATTATTGAAAATGAAAGAATAATTAGAGTCAATTTCTTTGAGATGAATAGTTATGTGTGCGTATTTGTGTACCTCTTCTTTGAGCTGGGCGTTTTCCATGCGAAGCTTCTGCTCGTCGAAGTAAGAATCTTCGTTGATCGGAGGACCGCCGCAAGAAGGGCAAATGACGTTCTTCAGAGCCTCTCTGATGGCGATGTTCTCGCATCGGATCTTGTCGTTCTCCGATCTCAGCGCGCAATTGTCTGCTCGTTCATGTTGTGCCTATTTAAAAAAAAAAACAAAAACCAAAACAAAAAATAAATAAATAAATGGAAGTCGCTTTCGTTTCATTTCATCGTCATAATCACACACATGCTTATAATTTTTTTTTATTTTTTATTATTGTTTAAAGATAGAATTAGAAATAAAAACCTTCATCTGGGTCCTTCGATTTTGGAACCAGAATTTGATCTGCCTCGGATGCAAACCCAACTCTCGACTGAGTTGTAATCTCTGCTTCTCATCCGGGTGTGGACATTCCTTGAACATTCTTCTCAACCCAAAAAAAAATTAATAAATAAAGATAAATATATATATCTATGTAGTATTTACGAAACATACCCTTCGAGCTTCTGAATCTGATGAGCTGTGTGACGATGGTAACGCTTCTTATTCCTTCGCTGAGCTTCCGTGGCGTCGTTTTCTCCGCCGCCGCCACCGCCAGAACCACTGCCTCCGCTTTGAAATTCCATTCCCTCTCTCTCTCTCTCTCTCTCTTTCTATTTCCGCAACCAAACAGTACTGATTGTGATTCCACTACTGTGCTTATGTACTGCTAAGCGTTGACAACGGTGATGGAAAATAGTCTTGTGTTGTTTTGCTCATCAGAGAGAAGTTTGTCCACTTCTTCTTATGTATATTTCAATCACAAAACCATTATTTCTCGGAAGAGAACAAAAAAGAGTTCTCTCTCTCACACTCGCGAGAGCGCTTTTTTTGTGATTCCTTGTTTGCCTTGCCTTATATACACACGCACAAATAGAGAAACATATATGTGGGTGTATATATATATATATAGACTGTATGTGTTATATAAACGTCAAAGAAGGATTTCGGTTCTGGGTTTTCGGGGTTTAAGAAGAGAAAACGCGGGATTTTATGAGCTGACTAAATGTATATATATATAGTAAAACATGGGTGAGATTGAGAATTAGATGGGGAAAGAATGAACAACAAAACAAACAACTCGGACAAGATGAAGGAAGAAAAATAAAAATATAAAAAAAAAAGAAAAAATATTTGCGTTATAATTATTTTCTTGTCATCTCATTCTTTGGAGTAGAAACGGTTGCATGATTATAGAGAGAGAGAGAGAGAGAGAGAGAGAGAGAGAGAGAGAGAGTTAAGGGACCGGGAAAAATATAATATCTTTTGGAGGCCTAATTAACTCAACGGAAATGAATTTAGAAAAATAATTAATTGAAATAATAATAATAATAAACAAAAAGCGTATAGCTTTAGCTAAGCTAGCCCAACTTCTTTCTCTTCCTTCAGACTTGTTGTAGCACTGTGTGGTGTAATATTTCTGTGTGTGCGTATATATTTATACGGGAGTAGTTTTCACTGCGTTGCATTGTATTGCTTTGTGTGTGTGTGTGTGTGTGTGTGTGTGTGATTATATTATTATATCATAATTTTTTTAGATTTCAATATTATTATTATTATATAAACTGAACTAACTTCACAAAAAAACTTGAAAATGAAAAAATGAGTTATTTGTGTTTGTTGATGTTAGGAAGACAGTCTATATGGAATTGTAACCGATATCAATAGCTTTAAATATCTCTCTCTAGAGAGAGAGAGAGAGAGAGAGTTGCGAAGTTAAAAGAATTAAATTGAGATTCACCCAATTCGAGGGCTCTCTTTTCTCTCTCTTAATTTAGAATCGTACAGTCATGGCCAGATGTGCAACCACCAATTTTGCTTTAATTACGTTTTTTTTCTTTAATTTTTAAATCCCATATCTATCGCGCTTTTCTTACGTCATTTCCCGGTGACTATCTTACAGTGACAAGTTTGTCCTTTTTTTTGACTTTTTTCCCCCAAAGTTATTTTCTTTTGGGGTTCCTTTGTTCCATTCTTGGTTACGAGACGTTTTCAGACAATTTAAACTATGCCCAAAAAAGTCAAAGGACGTAGATAGCATTGCCAATTTCTTATGCGTAGAAATCATATGCGGTCATTCTCATTCTAAAAGTATTGTTATTTTCTTTTTCTTAAGTGCAAGGATTTATACACAAGAAAAATGACGGAAACATCCAAAAGTACAAATTTTGATGAACTATGATCCTAGTGACATGTAAATCTAGACCTTTGGAAAAGAACATTCCGATATTATTTTCTGAACTTCTAGTATTGTTTGAGAAAAAAAAATATTTTTTTAGTTCTTTTATAATTTTTTTTTTAAATATAATAAAAATTAGAGCATATTTTAGACTTAATTTTTTAAATGTTCTTTTTATATACATAAGTAGTACCAAAATTCTGATTTGATTATAATTTTAGTACTTTCCATGGCTGAATATTATGTTCGAATTGGTCATTAAGGGTCCTCCGTCCATTTGAAGCCTGGAAAATGTGATAGAGAAAAATGAGAATCTGTTTTTTTTTTCTAACTTTGTTTAAATTAAGAAAAATAAGAGAGAAACTTGATTTTCACCACTTCTAAACATAACAAACAGTTTTAATTTTTTAATGTATTCTCTCTCTTATTTTCATTTTTCTTCAAATTTTCACTCTCTCGCACATTTTTCGAATTCCAGGCAGACTTCTTAAGTCGGAATGGAATTTCATTGAACTCCAAACGCCTGGGTTCGGCGACGTGCACAAATTTTAGATCACGAAAATTCAAATAGAGTGGGTGCTAGAGTGTGAGAAAGCTTCTCTTAATTTTAGGTGGCATTTTTACTACTATACAAAAGACTTTAAATGGCGTTTGAATAAGAAAGCGTTGTTATTGGTGTGCTTTGAACAAGTATGTCGATTATATATAAGTAGCTAGACTGGTCAGAGACCGCCACTTCAACAAATTCAAATGTGCGCCGTCTATAAATTTTTAACATTACACGATTCAACGGCGCTCAGAAAGCGCTTTCAAACCCTTGCTAGCATAACTTTTTTAGAGTCTTCTATTGGCCTTTTGTAGCAGCACCTCAAATTTTCAAATTTGCTATCTCCGTTCTTAGTTCAAGTTTTGTCAATTTTCTTCCTTTGAGCTTATGCTCATTTTTCTGTTGCTGACTGCATCTCTCTAATGTTTTTCTCAATGATAGGTGTTTTTTTTTTTTTCATTTTTCAAGTTTATTTATATCAAGTACTCCTTTTTTTTTCCCTTGCCTTTGAGGAGTTGCCTGGGATTCGTTTGGCCTCCATATTACTCTAATTACCTATCTGGCCTCAGGTAAGTTTTTAAGCGTTTAGGATATTGTTGCTATTTCCTTCCAGTGTTTTTAATGTTCAGTGAGAACTGAGAAGCTTGTTACCTAGTAGTAATAAATAGTAAAATAAAGAGCTATAGTTGAGGGTTTATTTAAAACGCGGACTTTCAAAATTCTAACAAAAAATTAGGACAATTAAAAAACATGGGACGGAATTTTTGGCCTTTGCATGGAAACGGTTACTAAAAATTAATTAAATAAACATATATACAAAGCAAGTATTTAGAAGAAAAAAATGGGTCGATTTGAAAAAAGTCAATACGTGTATTTGAGTTTAAAAAAGGAAGAACGAATATTTTAAGGAAAAAAAAATGGGTAGTTTCATAAAGACAAAAACGTAAAAATCAGTTAAAGTAAGAGAAATTATACGGATTAGACCACTTGAAATGTTGAGATTTCAAAATAGTCAACGTTTCAAAAAAAAATTAGTTGTGATATATATAGTAACTTTTATAATATTCTATATCGAATTTATCCCTGTTTATGATATGTATTAATTAAAAAAAAAATTAATTGATATAGTTGGTGGTTTTCTCTCGGGCACTCTAGCTTACTAGCCTTTTTAAAACTTGGAATTGTGAAATAGCCAACGTTTTAGTAATATTTGATAATTAGCCAATCTTTGATGTAATAAGACATAATTACCCTTATTTTTTCTCTTAATTCTTTGTCAAAAATAAATTAAATGAAAATAATTTATCTATACCTAAATACTCTCTCTCTCTCTCTCTCTCTATTCATTACATTTTTAGGCATAACGAAAGTTGAAAAAAAACAGCATCAAAGTTAATAGTTGGTAATAACTGTTAATAAGTTTCTATCAGAAACCTATTAACAGTACTTATTACCGACTATTAGTTGAAGCAGAAACTTATTCACAGTTATTAACGACTATTAACTGCGTTTTTTTTTTATCTTTGTCCATGGCTAAAAAATGTGACGAGAGAGAGAGAGAGAGAAAGAGTAAACGTGAAAATATATATATATAGAGAGAGAGAGAGAGTGTGTGAGATATCTGAGATCATAATAATTAGAGATTTTGAATAATAAATTAGATTTTATTAATTTCGAAAATAAATTATATTAACTAATTAATAAGGGTAAAAATGGTATAAACAATGTGTCACATAAGCAGAATGACTAGAAATAAAAAAAATCTGAAACGTATGACAAAATGAAATTCTTAAATTTGAATAAGCTTAGTCAGTTACAAATCTCTGTCTCTCTCTCTCTCTCTCTCTCTCTCTCTCTCTCTCTCTCTCTCTCTCTCTCTCTCTCTCTCTCTCTCTCTCTCTCTCTCTCTCTTCCTTTAATGAAGAGAAATTAAAAAAAAATTAACAAACAATTGAATGACCTAAGCGATCAGATTTGCAAATCCCATCAATCCGTATTGCTAACAGCATCTAAACATATCAACCAAATATTCAAATTTATTTATCTTTCTTATAAAAATATAAAATTTAAAACTTAATTCATTCTTTCTCAAATTGCACATTGAATCCAACCATTCCTCATCTCTCTTCGTAGCCGCATGGGAAATGTCAAGGAAGCAATCGTCGATGTAATCTTTCTTCCAATTTGTTTCTCAATTTTGTGTTTTTTTCATTGTCCTCGTCCTGTTTCATTGAATATCGGTATTCATTATTCTCATGTTGAGGTAAATAAACCTAAAACATTTTCTTCAAAGTCTGAATTCGAGTGTGGAACTAGGAGTTTTCATATTTCTTCAAAGAGTTGCTTGGATTTAATGAAATAATTAGTGTGAATTTAAGTTTATTGTTCTTTATTTCGTGCTTTGTTGATCTCCCTCTGGAATGTTTAGGGTTAAGTCCGAAAATTTAAAATTAAATTGAGGATCTTGTTCTCATTAATTAAGATTTGATTGATTGAGCTTGAGATTTGGGTGATTTTCGTATTATTTGGTGATTCTCTAAATTTCAGTTAAAAATAATTTGGATAAAGTGAAATATCAATATATTTTTCTTAACATATTAATTCCTTTCATTTTGAAAAAAAATGATTATGTTACCATAAAGTTAACTAAAAATTATTTGCACTAATCACAGGTAGCAAATTTTGTAATTTAAACACTATAATTTACATAAAGAGACATAAAAACTTTGCATCGTGAATACTACTAATTGTCTTAAATGTATAGGGATTGCCATTTTAACCAAGTATATTTAGAGATCTCTGCTTTTGTAGATACTAGTTTTTCACTAATTAATTTCACTATTAATGGGATTCCCATAGAATTAAAGGACAAACAGCACCAGTTGCCAAATGAAATTCTTAAATACTTACTATACCATATATCTTTAAAATATCACAATTAAATATCTCATAATACATATTGCTTATATATATTTCTAGCATAAACTTTATTTTTCTCCAGCAAAGAAAGTAATGTCTATTGTAAGCCGTTACAAAATAGAAAATAAATTAAGTATTTATTAGTTTACTATTAATTATGACTCAATGATTTTTAATGATATATAAGTTCATTGCGTAAGAAATTGATACAACACTCACTCCTTAAGACAGTGAGCACTTTGTGCTAACTCTGTCATTTATGTTTTTCATCTAAAATAATTTAAATTGGAGGTGTAACTAATTATGGTAGCTTATATATGTATTATTCTTTGATATATATATATATATATATATATATATATATCAATTAAAATTAATAATCGTAAACATTTACGATTAATTGAGTTATTGATTTAGTTATATTATTAGTTTTTCAAATTAATATTTAGTATAATGCATGTGATTTCATCTCAAAATAAATTAATAATGCAAAGCGAAATTTATGATATTATGAACTAATGTAAAGTTCTCATTTTCTTTAATTTGTTGGGATCACATGTTTCATATCATGATGATGCTCTCTTTCACAAATAACTCATCATCATGGGTACGTAGAATCCCAGACAGTTAAAATGCATACGTGCTTGGGATTGTTAGCTTTTGCTACCATTTTCGGTATGATGTGGTTTATTTCAAAAATCATTACAATTTAACCAATTATTCATATGTATTTTGAGTCATCCAAATTTTTTGTTATTCTAGATATATTTGATGTCCATATATACTAGTTTAGGAAATGAAAATCTAGGAGAAGGAAAAGGTTAACGTTGTTGTATATTTCAAACTTAAAGGTTTAGAAATTATATTAACTAGACTCACAACTAACAGGTTACAAAACTTAGACTTTGTAATTCACAGGTTACATATATAAGTTACTCTTGGGAACATGTCACTAAAAATTCTCAGTTTTGACGAAGTGATGCAATAATATCATTTTTAATTATAACCCATAAATTCTCATTTTTATGAGATACACACACACACACACACACACACACACACACACACACACACACACACACACACACACACACACACACACACACACAATCCTACGTACTGTTGACTCCTATTAACATTTTAAAAAACTCAAAGTAACAACATATATATGTATATATAAAACAACCTCTAATCTAAATCTAGTAAAAGTTTGTCAAATTCCTAAGGTCTATAATTATTGTGTTCGCTGTGTTATACATAAATATTAATAAAATTTGTGTAGTTTATAATAATTATTTTTTATATTTTTTTAAAATACTTTAAATAAAATTCAACAGTTTTTTAGGTGAGAGGTTGCTAATTATAAATATGATGTAATTGTTGTTAGTCATATAACCCATTTAAATCTCATACGTTAAAATTGTAGCCGAACTACCTACAAATTAAAAAAAAAAAAAAAAAAAAAAAAAAGAGGTCAAATTAAAGCAACATGCATACATCGTACTATGTAGACATAGGCATGAGTTGAGTTATTTCTTTAATATTTGAATAATTTGACTATAATTTTAATAAAAAAAACAAAAAATTGGCTACATAAGACCATCTCCAACCGATCACTCTATTTTTCACTCTATTTCTCACTTTATTTTTCAGTAAACAGTGATTTCTCTCCAACCGAACTCTATTTTCCACTCTATTTTTCACTCTACTTTTTCCCCCTTTATTTCCTATTTATACTTATACCCCTATATTTTTTATTATTATTACTAATTAGATAACTTAGAAGAATTATGATAATGAGTAAAATATTACTCTATAAATTAATTATAATTATAAATAAAAATAGACATTAAATAAAATAAAATTTTATTTAATAAAAATCACAACACAAAAAATAAAATACAACACAATACAATTAAAATAAAAAAAAAATTACAACACAACTCAATTAAAATAAAGTAAAACAAACTACAACACAACAAATAAAAGTAACTTTAACACAAACAATTATGACTCGGAATTAGAATACTCTTCCCACAAGTGCTCAATCAATGCATTCCGAAGTGCGATGTGTGCATCTTTATCTCTTATTTGTCTATAACGATTAACGAA
The DNA here is from genome assembly GCF_054948205.1 of Urtica dioica subsp. dioica. NCBI lineage: Eukaryota > Viridiplantae > Streptophyta > Magnoliopsida > Rosales > Urticaceae > Urtica > Urtica dioica. Next base: position 21,443,496 of record NC_142765.1, read on the forward strand.
TTGCTCAAATCTTGTGTCATCATCCCCCACCATTTCAACATTCGCTGGTGGTGTTTCTCTCGCAACTCCTATTGGAGCACTAAGATCTCGCTCATCTTCAATTATCATGTTATGCATAATTATGCATGCAGTCATTATATCTTGTAAGACGTCTTTTCTCCAAAATCGTGTCGGTCCCGCAACAATTTCAAATCGTTGTTGGAGAACCCCGAATGCACGTTCTACGTCTTTTCTGCATGCTTCTTGCTTCATTGCAAAATACTTTTTTTTTGCCACGTGGCTCTCGGATAGTTTGCACGATGGTTGACCATTTTGGATATATACTATCAGCTAAATAGTAACCCATATTATACTCTATTCCTTGTATGACATAATGGGCAGGAGGAGCGATACCTTGAGTGAGATTGGAAAATAAATGGGAAGAATCTAGCACATTGATATCATTATTGCTCCCTGGCATACCAAAATAAGCATGCCATATCCAAAGATCATAATCTGCTACAGCTTCAAGTATAATAGTAGGCTTTCCACCGCGACCCGTGTATTGGCCGGCCCATCCAGTGGGACAATTTTTCCATTTCCAGTGCATACAATCTAAACTTCCTAACATTCCTGGAAAACCACGTTGTTGACCAACATGCAGAAGTCTAGCAATATCATTGGTTGTTGGTGATCTTAAATATTGCTCAGAAAATACCTCAACGATTGCCCGACAAAACTTCTTCATGCTTTCAATCGTCGTTGACTCTCCTATTTTGACGTACTCGTCTGTGGCATCTGCCGGAACACCGTATGCCAGCATCCGAAATGCAGCTGTTATCTTTTGAAGGGGTGACAAACCAAGTTTGCCGGCGCGATCCACCCATTGCTCGAAGTAGTTGTCATGACCTTGAACAGCATCCTTTATGCGGAGGAATAATGAGCGAGACATCCGATATCTCCGACGGAACATGGCTTCATCATACATCGGAGTTTCTGAAAAGTAATCATTGAATAGTCGACGGTCTGCACTCACTCGATCACGGTTGATGAAAGCACGTCCTGGCACTGAGCCTCCCGCTCTCATGTCTATTTGGCTGGAATGTTGACGGATAAGCTCTGTAATCAAGATATTGTTGTCGATGATAGCACGAGTTATGGCCTCCTCCTCTTCATCCAAACTAGTAATGAAATCGTCATCCGAGCTTGAAGACGACGAGGACCAATTAATATTCATTTTGGGAGATAAAATGAGAGAATGTGTATTATATTCAGAATAGAATGAGTGTGTGTATTAAAACTCATGATAGAATTGGTATTTTATAGAGAAAAAGTTAATGATAGAGGGAATCTTGTAAGTGAGTAGTCAAATCGCGTCAGAACGAGTCGAGAAACGTGAGAATCTTGTAAGTGAGTAGTCAAATCGCGTCAGAACGAGTTGAGAAACGTGAGAATCTTGTAAGTGAGTAGTCAAATCGCGTCAGAACGAGTTGAGAAACGTGAGAATCTTGTAAGTGAGTAGTCAAATCGCATCAGAACGAGTTGAGAAACGTGAGAATCTTGCTATAAATATTGCCTTCATGAGTTGTAATTTCACCACATCACTCACCTTACTAAAAAAAATGTCTAGAGCTTCTAATTACTCTCGAGATGAAGACAAACTCCTTTGTAGGGTTTACATGGAGATTTCGCAAGACCCAATCATCGGTATATACCAATCATCCGATCAGTTTTGGACTCGTGTTGCGGAAGCTTACAACAACGGCAAAAGTCCGGATTCAGAGATGCGTTCGACGCGATCAATCCAGTGCCGTATTCAAGTGATTGAGAAAGCTACAAGGAAGATGCATGCATGCATTCGACAAATTGAGAATAGACACCCAAGTGGTGCTTCAACTGAAGATATTGTGAGTATTATAGTTTATTATTTTCTCACGATTAGATTTTTACTTAACCATTGTTTTATCAACTTTCAGATGGATCAAGCTAAAGTATTGCTTTCACAAGATGAAAAATTCAAGAAAGGTTGGAAGTTTGATCATGTGTGGAACACTATTAAGAATTTTGAAAAATTCCAAGATGGAGCCTCAAGTGCAAGACAAACATCTCGAGGTTCATCTTGCCCACAAGAGTCAGAAAATCCAACTCCTGAATTTGCTAGACATCCATCTCCTCCTGAGCGGCCGATTGGGGTGAAGAAAGCCAAATTAAAAAAAAAGTGGATGATGGAATAATGTCTAAAATTAGTGGTATCGAGGAAGGAAATAAAGAACTTCTTGAGCAATTGAAGAAGACAAGTGTTATCAGGCAACGCCACTTGGAATTGAAAGAAATCAAGGAAGAAAATAAAATATTGTTCCGGGATTTAAGTTCAATACCAGATCCACAGGTTCGGGCATATGTTCAAGCCGAACAAGCGAAAATTATGCAAAAGAGGCTTGAACAACAACAATCCCATGCACCACCTCCAACTTCTGATTCATATTCTCAATATTTTACCGGTCTCGGGGGATCCGGCACCAATCTTCCAGAATATTAGTTTATCTATTGTAATTTTATTTTGTTGTATCGTGTTTTTTTTATGTCTTTTGAGTTTTCTTGTTGATTGTCTTCCAAATTGCTAATGTAATTGTGTTTGATATTAGTTTAATATGACCGTTTTAATATTATAATTTTCTTGCAATGTGCAAATATCATTGTTGTATTTTAAAATATTGTTGTCTTTCAAATTATACAAAATAATAAATTTTATATAAATTAAATAATTTTAGGGATAAATATTAAATAATTATATGAAATTTGGGCATTTAGGCAAATTTTAAAACTTACAAAAAAAATAACGCGGCTTAACAGTGCAGCGCTACAAATAGTGCTGCACTGTTGTCAAAATGCATCACACGCTATAATAGCGTGGTTAATAAAGCTCCAGTGGAGCACTTGCGCCAAAATAGGCAGCGCATAGCGCTCCACTGGAGATGGTCTAAGCCACCTAAACTATAGGAATTATAAATTAGCCAACATTTGGTAAATAATTTGTAAATAGCCAACTTGCATACGTGTCAGCCTATTAACTACTTAAAATATATGTTTGGTTGTGTTAAATAAGGCTTTTATTAATTTGTTAATAAGTTTACTTGGCTATTTACAAGAAATTAACCAAATGTGAGCTATATCTCAATCCACTATACCCGTGTGGCTATATAACTTAATAACCCTAAAAAAAATAGTCATTTGACTAGTTACAACAGTTTTTAAGTTAATTTTAGGTATTTTAAACATATTTGTTATAGAAATCAACAATATTTGAGGTTAAATGCATTTTATTCAAATTAAAAGTTAATATAATGGCTTTTGAAATCACAAACTGAAAAACTAAGGGATGTTGGGCCATTAACTAAAAAAGTATTTTATGATAGAGAGGATTTTTATTTAAACACATTGAATTGCATCAGAATCCATCGGAGGCGGAAAAAAAAAAAAAATCTGGGCTCTGATGAATTCAATGGTTGAATCTCATTAAGGATCCTTAACAACACGCAGCATGTGAACAAAGCTATCCAAAAACACAAAATAAATCATGCGGTAGTTTGAAATAATATTTTAAATGTGATCCAAACAGAGAAAAGAGATTGAAAGTAAACATTAAAGCAAAATGAAGTTAAGTTGGGTAGTTTGGTCTAAATCACACACACACACACACACACACACACATATAATTTGTAAACTAGAAAATTTAGTTTTGTTACTTAGTAATATAGTGAGTCCGTTTAAAAAACTTGATCCAGCCTATTAGCGGCCGTTAAATATTAATGGGTGATTTCTTACTTTAAATGACATTCAAACACCGAATCATATATTTGCTCGATTGAGCTATACATAAGGTTTGATGCCTTGAAAGAGATTATAATTGTCTTAACATGTACAATACTTATCTATAAATTATTAAAAATAGTGACCTATATAACGATGCCTAACTAATTTAATGAAATGTATACACATGTACAATTCTTATCTATAAATTATTAAAAATAGTGACCTATATGTGTTATGACTTCAATAAATTTCAATGTTGTAGAATAAAGTATACGCAATTAGATAATCAATACCTCAAAATCAAATTCCATGTTTCCAATTAGAATACAATTAATGAAATATCTCCAAGTCCAGTCTTTATGTTGGCAAAGAAAAATATGCCCGAGTAACCTTAAACCCGGCAACGGGAGTTAAATAAAGAGTTACTAAGAAAACATTTGACATTTCTTAAATTTAAATAAATGGCATTAGTAGTAGACATTTTATTCTGAAACCAACCAGAAGCTTAAATAATAACATTAGCTATGGTTATATGGCAGAACATTAGTAGTCTTCCAAGTTGTACCTCTGGCCAACTCAAACACTCACAAGAAGAAAATCACTACAACAAATTAGATCTTATGAATTAACAGCGACATTAGTTGAAGCTAAAGATTATTTAGCTGCGACTTTTCGGATAACAGTCATGACAAATGTCGTGGCTGTAACTTCTATTTGTTGTAGTTAATGTTTTAAGTCAAAAACTTATCTATAGCAGGAACAAAGAATAAATTTTTCTAACTCGGGTTATCATGTTTCTAAGGCTAAAGTAAGAAAAAAACTTAATAGGAAATTTATACACGAGTAATTTTCTTAACCACTTGAACATATATATATATATATATATATATATATATATATATATATATATAGTCCACAAACATACTTGAACATATATATAGTCCACAAAAATAGTAATGTGACACCAAGAAAACAATTTCCGTCGGCTCAGTTATTTTTTCAATCTAAAAATATATTCTTTTATATGATAGACTATGTCAACCTCCCAACTACTCATGGGTGTGCAGCTCCCTCATACAAATTAGTATTCATCAATAAGAAAAGCTTAAATATAATTTTCTTTAATTCTAAATAATTATTTATTTATTTATGCTCTAAAAACACTTACGAAAATGAAACGAGAAACTAGCAAACTTTGAATGTGAGTGAGTAACTAATCAATTTTAAATATTGGTTATCCGTAAATAATTTATCAATTTCAATTTGGGGACTATGTACATATCAAGATCCAAGAAAGATAGATTAAAAAAAATTATTGTTAGTGGCTTACTAATCTTAATTTTATTGCACTATAGGATCCATCCATTAAATCGATAACTTGTTTTAATGGCCTTTGTTCTTGATAAATATATGGATATTTTTTATTTTTCGTGTTCATATTTTTCCTAATTTTTTTTAGAACTATTGTATTATTTCGTGAGATGCCATTACGTACATATATGTTGTGAGATGTTGTTTTTATTGTGGTTTTAACTCTTATGTCTTGAGATATTTATTTTTGGTCGTGAGATGTCTTAAGTTTCCGTGAGATGTCTTATCCAGTCGCAAGATATCTTTTCTCTTATGCCCTTTAAGTTCTTTTGTTACTTAATTAGTATTAAGATGTGTTGATCCAAAAAAAAAGTCTAATTATATTATTGAGACAATGAGTTTATTATCTTATTTAACCTATTCCATTAAATTAATTTCCCTTTTAATATTACAAACATTAAATTAATTTCCCTTTTAATATTACAATCTACTTCAATCCTCTACCAAGTTACGAATACTGCATGCCAAGTGTACTATACTTTCATATCCAATAATCCGATATTTAGGAGTCAAATCTAATGCGTGTGCGTGTGTGTGTGTGTGTGTGTGTGTGTGTGTGTGTGTGTGTGTGAGAGAGAGAGAGAGAGAGAGAGAGAGAGAGAGAGAGAGAGAGATTAGGGGATGGATGAAATACGTAAACGAATTGACAAAAGCTAAGAAGTATAGCTAGGAGAAAATAAAGAAAAAGAAATGGCGAAAGCTAAGAAGTAGCTAGGAGAAAGTAAAAGAACAAGATATATATATATATATATATATATATATATATATATATATATATATATATATATAAGTATGTGTGTAGTCGTGAGTGTAGGAAGCAGAATTGTAGGGAAGATAGACGTATATATATATATATGCACCCGAAAAAGGGGTAATGCTACGCAAAATTGATTGCTTAGCCGAAGCTATAATCCCAAAAAAAATACTACAACTCAATCACCACCTAATCATCTCTAGGCTATATTTCAATTACGACTTATTTTTCAATTAAATACTAGGCTATATTTCACTTCTATTATTAGGACCACACACAAAAACTTGTTATTTATCCATTTATAAGTAATGGTCAGTCGAACGGGCCACTAAGACAAAAAAAAAAAAAAAAAAAAAAAAAAAAAAGAACTTTTAGGATACAGAGAGATGCTCGCACCACCGAGGTAATGAAGACATGACAAATCGCATCTATTTTTAAAATTTTCGTGTCTAAATTAACGCGATTAGTTGCGTCTGTTTTTTTTCGTTTCAAAAATTAATTACACATTATAGTGGTGAGACATTTTAGGTAAATGGTCATTAGATACTTTCGGAAAATATTTAATATCAACGCTTAATTTTTTTTTTTAAATGCAATATGATTAAAATTAAATATATATCAATACATTAATATATATACATATATAATATCCTTACTAGTCATATAATGTAAATATTTTATACAGTTGCTGAAAGCTATAAAATGGACTATAATGTTGTTTATCAACACTAATTGCAATCTATGAAGACTGCTTATATGTTGTTCAAGCTGTATTCCGATACTTAAACGCTTGTAAATTGTAGGTGTGTAAGGTAAATAAATTAGGTATAGCTAAAAGGAACGAAGAAAAACGTAGAAGTCGAACAAATTATCTGAAGATATGATATATATCAAATGACAAATCACAGACAACTCAAAACTGAATTATAATCGCGTGAAAACAGAAACGAAAATAATGGCATAAAAAAGAAAGTAACTAATTTTCTGCATGTCTTCGTGATCAGTTTTGTCAAACTTTGAATTCTATAAAGTAATCATAGATTTCAGCAAAGATTTACGAATTAATACGAAGGCTAGGGGTGGCATGTTGAAGCAGTTGAGGCACGGTATTAATGCTCTAAGATGTTAGAAAATTAATAAATAAATAATAAGCTATATATATAGCTTAATAACCAATTTATTTGTAGATTATCTAAGGTGATTATTTTGTCCAATTTTCATAGGCAGCCTTTTATATCAACCATGGAGTATAGTAATTTTTTTTCTCTTTATATCAAGTCCTAGGGCAAATAACAATGAGTTTTTTTCAACTCATCGAATTGAATATTAAAAGACACGTGTTATTAGTGTTCTTAAAATATTCACAGATGTACAGTGGAGTTCTGTTTAACAGTGCCCTATATGAATCTTAACTTATTATGAAAAACATGCATAATAATAGTTGATCAAGTTGCTAAGTTTTTATGGCCAAAGTATTAAACAAGTGTACCAGAAGAAGCAATCTTCATTAAAAAAAGAGAATGAAAAAAAAAACTGAAGAAACTATATAATAATCAGCTAGGGAAAGCTTATTGTAATAATAAATACTCATACGCATTTAAATATGTAAATTTATGGGAAAAAAATACATAATACTATATTAGATGTCTATGATCACAGAACTACTATATAAACTGCAACAATAACTACTAGCTAAATATCTCTCACCATATACATAAAATCTCTTATTGGTTTAATTTGGTGGGACATTAATCCAACAATTTAGGTCGCAACAACATTTATTTGTGTTTGAAGAATGCAGACTTGCTTTTGTATTTTAAATGTGCATAACTTATAATTATTGCGTCTATATATATAAATGACTGTCACTAATTAATTACTAGGAATGACAACTTGATTTAATTTAAAAGTTGCATGGCTCGCCCATGCCTGAAATATTTCTGATATCTGCAGTTGTATTTATTGAGATTTCCTTATTTTTGACATTTTTTTTGTTGAATTTGTGTCCACTTGATCACCTCATGCACGCACATACTGAAGCATTCTCATATATTAATGACAATTACATTAATATGAAAGAGGATTAATTACTTTGAAAGAGGCGTAGTCATATATGTCTGTATAACTATATATTGGCGGTTTGTGCACTCTTGAGATATCATCATAATGCTATAAATCTCTTGAAGATATAATTATGTAAGCAAAAAATGGAGTTTGATTAATTATTTATGTATTAAAGACTATAGGGTCTCAGCTATTTGATGGAGCAAGTCCAAGTATTTGCACATCTTAATTCTAATTAATCCATCCCAAATAAGTCATGAATATCTGAAGGAATGGAGGTATATTAATTAAACTTTGTAGACTCAAAAAGATATTTACGAGTATATATACCTCAGCAAACTAAAGAAGCAGTAATGTGCTTAGAGGATTTACATCAACGAAAACTTTAAATGCATTGTGATTTTGTGAAAGGATTGCAATTGACACAAATCAATTATTTATTGTGTAAGTAGTGACCCTAAAAGCTATTGTTATTGTGGACTCTTGTCTATATATGCATTCCTAAGTGCGTCATTTCTCAATGTATTTAGGCCAAATTTTCAATAAAATTTTCCAAATATTCATGGATATTTGACTAAAAATACACATAATTAATATATATCTTAATTAAGTAGAGCCCATATTACGAATATATATAACAAGACTGATTCATCTCTTTAATAAACAAGTGCTCTCTCTCTCTCTCTCTCTCTCTCTCTCTCTCTCTCTCTCTGAAATGTAAGGTAGCTTCTTTGTAGCTACTATACTTAATGAAACACACAAAGCCTTACAGGTAAGAGAAGGCTCTTGGTGGAGATATATCCAATTTTTCAAATCCTTATTAAAAGGGATTTATTGTATTTGCTATCTGAATACGACTCGAGAGAATCGTGTTTTCTTTGGCTCTAATATCATAATTGTGTGCATGTATATGAGTATACGTATGAATGTAATACAATTGCAGGATAAACAGGAATGGTCCTAAAAAAAACTTAAATTTTTCTGTCAACGTATTAATTAATCAAACTACATCTAGGATATATTCTAATATTGTGGAGTAATATTATGGTTAGTGTGACAAGTGTAAGATATTTATGGTAAGGTAAATTCCGTCACTATTTATTTAACAGATGATAACAGCTATTCCCTCCAACTATATCAAAGTGATGAAGAGTCGTGAGTTCTGAACTACGATGGTGACATAAAATATGTTTACACAAAATGAACAATTGTAATTCCATAAAATTAACAAACAAACAAAATTAGTTAAATAGCCAACTAAAACATTTAGAATTGATATAACCAACGTTTTGTAAATCTTAAATAAATAATCATAAATATGACGTGACCTAATATATGAAAGTGACTATCTAAGATTTACGTATGTAAATATATAGAAGTGGTTATTTATCTAAAATTTACGAAACATTGATTATTTAACCATTCCAAATGTTTTAGTTGACTATTTACTTAATGGACCCTAAAATTAATGTCAAATTCGTTACTATAGTCGAAAACACAAACATGATTAAAATTTTGGATGTTTTAAGTTCACTTATATTTAATTAGTTAAGGTGATAGATTTACGAGCCTTGGTCAAATTATTCACTAGAAAAGTTTTAACACAGTTTAATGCATAATAATCACTTTTAAACTGTGTGCTCATCTATGCAAACTTTAGAGTAATTGGCGAGATACTAGTAAGATACCAGTCATTTCTTGGTCAAGTTAGGCTTTAAAAAATTTCAATTTTTTAGTTTAATTTAGTGTTTATTTGCTGAATATTATCCATGAAATATGATTTTATTTTGAAAATTGAAGTTAAAATTGATTCTAAGTGAAATTGAAAATGTAGAAACATTGCATTGCACGTTTAAATTTAGAATTGTAAATAATACAGGAGCAGCTCGGCTGAAATTATTGTTCCATTATAACTTAAAGTGCTATATCTAAAACTTAATAGGATTATTTTTGTTTGAGTTTTATCTCGCAACATGAATTATACTCGTGTATATATATTGATGAACGTATATATAAGCTATGATGTTCCTTTTTTTTCTTTTCTTTTTTTAATATTGTTTTGTACAACAGTGCCGCCGACAATAATCAATATCCGTTGATTTTTGATCGGTTCGGTTTGTAGTGTTTCAGGTATTCCTATATCTGTGTGTGTTTCAGTAAAATCTTACCTTCATCATTTTTTTTATCGGTATTTGAATCTTTGTATCTAATTCACTTTTTCTTCTGCTATATAGGCCATCATGAGTTCTTCCGTATATACCTGCCAAGTACTTAACCAAACACGCCTTAAGTTTAGTATATCTATATATCCCTTTTATAAAGTAGATATATATATAATATTGAATCATAATAAAAGATGGATCTAATATATATATACACAGACACACACACACACACATATATATATATATATAAATTAAAAACCTCATATGATTTTATATATCAAAATCATGTTTTTTTAAAAAAGCATACCTAGAACTTACATGCACAAATACTGGCAAAAAATTTCCAAGCCTTCTCAATGTGGCCACTGGCCTCTTTCATGATAAGCCGGGGTATGGCTTAAACCAAGATGTGATAATTAAACTAGCTTTTTCTATAATAATATAAAAAAAAAATGTTTTGTTCATGAATATGCTTTTATGCTAAAAATACGAAGAAAAAAAAATTAAGTTAGCCGGCTTAGATGTATGAGATTGCTATATAGTTAACGTTTGGTAAATATTTGGTAAATAGCCACAAACATGACGTGGCATTCCGGAATTGTCTTTTGATTGAAACAAAAAAAAGTGGGGTATTTACGTCAATTTACGCGTGTAAATACGTGAATGTGGCTATTTACCAAATATTTATTAAACGTTAACTAAATAGCAATTTTAAAGTGTAAATATGACTATATACTTAATGGACAAAAAAAAAATTAATTAGGTAACTAGCATATTTGCACTTTCACATTTCTATATAGCCAATCTTTCGTAATTACTAGGTAAATTGTGCAAACATGACGTGACGTTCTTGGTGTGCCTTTTCATTAAAAAAAATGGTGGAGTATCTACGTAAATTTACGCGTGTAAATACATGGATGTGTCCTTTTACCTAGTATTTACGAAAAGTTGGCTAATAGCAATGTGAAAATATAAGTATGGTTATATACCTAATGTACCCAAAAACAAAACATGTCGGGGGAATATGTTTGTAAGTTCGAAAAAATCAGTGTAAAATATATTTAATATTAAAAAACACATATAGATAAATATAGAAAAAAAAAATAAAACCCTAACCTCTCTCTCTCCCAAAAATCAAAGTTTGTGTTTTCAATTTTCGGTGTCGCCTCCTCCTCTGTGATAAGGAAACTCCAATAGTTTCGACCAATGGAGGACTCTCGACTTAGGAGAAACTAATTTCTATTTATTGTTCTATTTTCATGTTTTGTTTTATGTTTTGATTATGTTTCAATACTCTAGACTTATAAGATCTGGCTTTTGTACTGCCCGATCTTTAATCGGAGTGGTTTAAATTTTTTTTTTTCAGATCTTAATCTTAGATTTAAGACATGAATTTTTTTCTTTGGGGGCGTGGATCTCTTGAGCAAAATCCCTAAAATTGTAATCTGCAACAAGCAAAGACCGACGTTTTCGCTTATGATTCGTACAGTAATATGATAATGACTGATTACGTCTATAGGCAGATAACCCACAAGTTATTTTGTGGTATTAATGATTATTTATGGTCCACATTTCATCTTCTTTTTGTAGAAGTTTTTGAATTTTCTTTTCACTAATTTTGTAATTTAAGTCTTTGGTTTTGATCAATATATTTTTTTGAAGAACGCTTTATAAAAAAAATAAAAAAAAATTGAAAAAATTGACGTAGAGAAGATATTTTTGTTAGTTTTTCAATTAACAGAAAAAAAAAAAAAAAAAGAAAAAAAAAAAGACAACTCTTAATGCAGTGTGTGCAAAGTCAAGCCTTACCTATTACGATGCCCTATTTATTGATAATCGGAAAATCTAATTCGAATTATAAACTGTACTAGATTGTTCAGAAGTAGAACCCACCAGAGAAAATTTCAGGCATCGACTAGGAAAATTGTGTGTGTGTGTGCGTGTGTGTGTGTATATATATATATATATATATATATATATATATATATATATATATATATATATATATATATATATATATATATATATATATATATATATATATGAGAGCGAGAGAGAGCTATGGCTTAAAAACCAAGCTACATGTATAGATTATAAGTTCATTATTGTGTTCAATTCAATCAAGTAATCAAAAAAGGAGATTATGAAATGTTTTTTTAGAAACTTTGTGTTCAATTCAATCAAGTAACAAAAAAGGAGATTATGAAAGGTTTTTCAATAGGAGGCTCTAGCAAAATAGCTATAGATATTGAACCCAGATCCTCTACCGGATTCTCATAGATTTAGTCATTTGTAAAAAGCGGGTTAGTTTCTAAGTTTCCATGCATAGAAAACTAAAATTACGTTACAATCCTAAATTTACTCTTACTAATATATTCTTATTGTTTTGGGTATTTATTTGATGTGACTGAAAAATTTCTGCCAGATATGCGAATGACTATAATCATGTCCTAATCAAATTAGGACTTCAATTTATGTGATACATTCTAGTTCAAAGATTTTTATTATATACAAATATTTACATTAATATTAATATATATAATCAATAACGTTTCTTTATTACAAATTCTTTGTATAGTCCCATATGTTAATGTCACAAGAAAATATTTATTTTAACATGGGTATACCATCATTTTCTAATATAATCATTCAGGAAATGTCAGAAATCGAAGTGTAAAATAATTAAATGAATATGCAAATTTTAAATAAAATCCACCGTGCAAGTGGCTAGGTCCTCTTTAGGCCCTAGGGCTCAAAAATAGTGCTTGAACATAATAGTGGCCTATGTTAGATATGCATATTTGAGGATGTTTAAAAATAACAAAGAAACTAAATGGTGAATCAGTAAATAATTTATTTAAATATATTCGTGACCTTCAAACAATATAGACATTCTATGAGCCAAACAAATGCTTCTATATAATATTGTATATATATGTGAAATATTTGAGATTATATATTTTCTTCATAACTACCACTATCTTTCACCACAAAAATTACAACACATATATGATGAGCACACACATCGATCATTTTCAGAAACTAATGTGATCATTGGTGCTGAATTATTGAGGGGTATCGAAAATGGTTGAAGAAGTTTTAAGAACTAACCAACCTAGAGTGATGATATGACGATGATATAGATATCTCAATGCTCTGAATAATTAACATACTTATATGAAGTAGGTCACACTCACCGTGTGGGTTTAAAATAACTCGTTATCTTTATATACGCTAGCGGATTTTTTATGGTCCACCCCAAATATTTATTTTAACCATATCAATATTTTTCTCTCGTCTATTTTTAGTTATTATTTTCTCTTCTTGCAATATTCAAGTTTTGCGTTGTCACATTATATTGTTGGCTGTTGACTGTTAGTATAATATTTATATCACGGTATTTATAGTACGGCCTTAACCTCAAGTACACGAAATTAAATCATTCTTTTGTTGTTCATTGCCTTGTCACATTCATTATACATATTATACAAATGTACCATGTGCAAGTTTTGGCTTTTCCTTGTTCCCATTCACCAAATGTACCTACAAGAATTATCCTTATTTATGAAGGAAAGTGTGAATTTGTCCATCCATCAAATTATGTCACTACAGCACGGGCTTAGTTATAGTGTGTGTGTGTGTGTGCGTATTTTTTTTTTTTTTTTTTTTTTATTGTGTTAGCTAGCTAGTGATATTTACGGAAGCCGCCAAGTCAATTATCACTCTGTTGTTCTGAAAGGTATATTTGTTTAGGAGGGTAGGAATTGAATTCTTTTAAATTTTAATGTGTATTATATTATATATATATATATATATATATATATATATACACACACACACATATATATATACGTCAGTTCTGCTATTTGTTATAAAAAAAAACTATAGGAAAATCCGTTTAGTTAGATAAACATTAGCATAAGTTTTTAGTAGATCTCAATCTACGAATTTGCAGTTTTATACACTAGTAACACTTCTACATGTATCGCTAAGTATTTCCAATTTCCAACGCGAGGGCAAAGGAAAACTTTAACGTCACTTGAATTTCAAGGAGGTCACACAAGACTACTCTTGGCTCAGCACACTAATTTTTAGAACAAAAAATTAGAAAAATAGCCAATTTAAACGATATTGTTAAATAGTCAAATTTTGATAAATATTAAATAAATAACCATAAATGATGACGTGGTTTAATATAGCAGTGGCTATTTACTTAATATATACGTTTATAAATATATAAAATTGGCTATTTAACTAATACCAAATTACCTTGGCTATTTAGCAATTCTCAACGTTTAAATTGACTATTTTACTAAATTTTCTCAATATATGAACTTCCTAAAAGAATAATATTCATATTGTTTGGTACTCATCAATCCATTCAAGGTCAATTGTGTAGTTTCATAGCTACACAATCTTGAAATCATTAAGATTGATTTTCTCCAAATGATGTGAGATTGCACAACTTATCCGGTCTTTCCAATGTGGATCACGATACTATTATGACAATCCTCAGTTAAATAAGTGTATATTTATTTGGTTCTCAAAATTTAAGAATATTTCACTTTGAATTATATTTAATAAAAATATATAATTACCTAACAATTGAATTTGACTTTTTTCAGTTGTAGCATTTTTCAGATAAATACGGTAATTTGATAGATAAAGTAGATAAAATAACTATTTAAAAGTAATTGATTATCTAAGGTTTTAAGTTTTCAAGACAATTGTTAAGGTTCAAAGTCTGTAAGGAAAATAGTCAATCTTTGACATTCAGATAATAAAAAAAATTGCCGTGTGATTGTTTTGTATGTTAATTTTTTACTCTCGTTATTTGTATTTGTTTTCATTTGAAACGGTTAATTATATTTCAAAATTAAGTCTCGAGTAATTGTGACTTATGCAAACGACATATAATGGAAAATTTAGATGTCATTCTGTGTTTAAACGCAACTTTTTAATGCTGTTGTTATTATTATTAGGATTAATGGCGGTAAAAATATTTAATATTTACTTAAAATGATATTTATAGATTCGTTCTTTTTTCACTTCGGCAATAATAGTTAATGCTGCATTTTAGTTGCGTTGGAAGTACTTCTTCCGTTAAGTTGGATGGAAAAATACATAACAAGCTCTTATTTAATGAAAGAGTAATATTTTTTATTAAAATTTATTCAACATTAATTATTATAATACAAAAAATTACAAAGGAAAAAAAATATATTTATCATATCATTGTATAATGCAAAAAAAATTGAAAGATAAAAAGTCTACTTCCTTATTAATACAAAAAATAGAATTTTGTAACTAACTACGCCACCTTAAACTCAAGGTTTGAGATTTAGCCCACGTTTGAAGAGTTTTAGAAAAATAATCAATTATATGAGGTGGCACTAGAGGTAATGTGTTAAAATTTCATATTTGTCCTTAAATAAATATGACGTTTTGTTTTTTAATTCGTCACTTTCTCTCTCTAGTTTTTTAATTCATCACTTTCTCTCTCTTATTTTTTTCAAACATTTTTTTTGCATCAAAACTTCAAAAATCCGTATCTATCTCATACGAACTCGAAATTGAGTGATTCCAAATCTTACAGATTCGTGGCGCCGATATCTTCAAAAATAAACCGATTGTGTTTGATGAAAAATCATGTTTAATGCATCATGTTTACGTTTCCATTTATTTCCAGATGATATCCGAAAATTTTCAGTTATTTCATTGTCTAAGGCAGTAACATGATTTTTCTACATTTATGACAATAAACATAATTTTTCATCAAACACAATGGATCTATTTTTGAAGATCTCGGCGTCACGAATCCGTAGGATTTGGAATCACTCAATTTCGACTTCATAAGAGATAGATATGATTTTTTGAAGTTTTTATGAAGAAAAAAAATGTAGGAAAAAAAGTAAGAGAGAGAAAGTGACGAATTTGTTAATAAATAAGGACAAAATCAGACCTTTTTTTTTTTTTGCTTATTAGTCTGTTTGACTATATTCCTAAAGTTTGGCAAACATGGGCTAAAACAAAAAAAGTAAGTTTGCTTTTGGTCATATTTCTAGAACGCCCAAAAAAATATTTTATCATTGTTAAAAAAAATTATTTATATGTTTTCTATTATAAAATGATATGATAAACATTTAATCATACTTAGTAATAATTTTTTGTGCTATAAAATAATATAATTAATCTTTACAAGTTTTAAAAAATATAGTTATTAAATATGTAGTATTATAAACTAATATTTAATTAGTTTGAAGAGGTCTTTTTTGTATATTCATGAGGTGAGAGATTTTTATTTTAATTTTTTGTATCATCAAAATATATATCTAATGTTGATTTAAAAATATATATATTTATTTTTCATCAAATCAGAGGTTGCCATGTGGATTTTCATCGAACTTAACGGAGGAAATATCTACGGAGCAATAACATTTAAGTATTATTACCAGCGCAAAAAAAAAGTATATAAATATCATTTTGGGTAAACATTTAGTATTTTTGCCACCTTTAACTTATTATTGTGAAACTGTTAAGTAAACAATCGAACATAATTACCATTTAAGGTCTACCTTTTCCTGGATCTTTGGGCTTAGTAAATCAAAATAGACACGGGTATACTTTATTGCATTTTATTTCAGTCATTTATAGCATTTTTATTTTAAATCTTTGTTTGTTTTACTAATGGTATTGTCTTGTTAACTATTTTAAGGGAATTGTATATGAACCAAAGATTGAAATTCCGCATGAGATAAGGGTATCTCGCGCAAAATCTCGCATTTTGAAAAGTCACCAGATACCCCTACGATGTATACTATTATGTCATTTTTACTTCGAGAGCAAATACGACAAAACAAGTCCACACATAAAGCTCAAAGCGAAGTCATTTAGTTTCACAAGGGTCAAGCTCTCGAGTCAAACTCTTTATACATAATTGACAAGACTTTCCTCAAACGTTAAAGTCATGACCAAAGTCCACAATTTGACTCTAAATCCTCGTGACTGCTCAAAACCAAGTCCGTGGGTCAACTCCCAAACCTTCGTGTCAACCTTGAAATCAACACTTACCATATAGTCTCTTGAACGAAATCCCCAAGACAACGTATATAGTGAAGCTCTCAAGATAGACTTTCAAACGAAGTACTCAAGTAAATTATTTGACAAAACCTTCAAGTCAAATGCACAAACAAAACATTTGAAACAAACTTGCGAGCGAGAACTGTCGAATTTCACCTTCAACCTGACTTTCATCTTCCACCCAACTTTCTGTTGGGAATATTGCCCAATTGAAGATAATGAATAAATGATTACTAAATTCGATAATAAGATTACTTTATTAGCATTATATGATTAGTGGGTTGAGTTCTAAACAATTAGAATCAATAACAACTATCTTCCATAGCCTCCGTATTAAAATGAGTCACGAGCTGGGAACCTGAGTTCGGGCGGTGAGCTAAAACGAGGTCGATGACTGATATACGCCTGGAAAGCTATATCTAAAGTCATATATGTGGAACACATAGGTGAAGGCTGATCACTATGTGGGAGCATTCTACACTTGTGGTAAGTGTACGACCTGGACAGGTCTTGGTGTAGATGTGTCGTTTAAGGACCGTTACGACACACTAACCGAGGCCACTATGATGGTCACAGTGAGACTTGATCTAAATCCTGAAGTGATCATGGACACTGGGTTATGTTACTGGGGTCTTTGACTCATTCGCTAAAAGGCTATTCATGCTAATCACAACTTATGTCTTGGGAGTTTTCTCAGAGCATGATTCGAGTGGGAAGTGATTTACAGATACGGAATCCAGCCTTCCTGAAAGAAGGTTAATGTTCACTCACCTAAGGGTTGATTCCAGAACCGATAGATTGCTAGCACTTTCGAAGTAAGTAACGTTCGAAAGAATCTTTCGCTGGGGAAGCAACAATGCTTAGGACTGATATGTATCAAGAAAAGTATAACGGAAAAATTGACTTCTCTTGACACGGGTTGAACCTGGAGGATCTTGATCACGAACTGACTATATCAGTGGACACTCGTCACGATGAGTAAATATAATTCTAGTATAAAGGAGAGTTTAGTCTTGGCTTACAAGGTGGAGTATTTGACCAAGATTAGACGAATCGATGGACAAAAGAGAAATGACTATTTCGTCTTTTTCATCGGATTCGTTAAGCTCCTATTACTAGGTCCATAGTCCCCGATTCGACTCTGATAAAGGCGGATAAGAACTTTCGTATAATAATGTTTATCATTATTAATCTCACTTGCTGTAATTGTGATTGACAGCATTAATTCTGGAAAACGGGTATTCCCAGAATAAAATAAATATTTATGGTAGAATTGTTTATTTATTGTTTGATCAAGTAAATAAACAATTATTAATTATTTGTTTATTGTTGGACAAAGTAAATAAATGATTAATTGGGTTTTAAGCAATTGGGCCTTGCACACATGGAAAATTCGAATTAGGATTTTTGGCACTAGGGTTTGCGCAAATCTCCTTGGCCGTGTGCCATCAAGTTCGAAATTTCAATATTGGTATTTACCAATATTTTCTCTTTAGTTGTTTAAATAAAGGAGAGAGAAAAATATAAGATATTGTCCTATATTTTCTCCTTATTTAAAGGAAAGTATTTAGGAGAATATTTAGGAGAATAATATATTCTCCTTTATTATCTCACTAAATAAATTATTCTCTATTTAAATAAAAGAATAATATCCCATAGATATTGATCTGATGGATGAGAGAAAAAGTAGGATTCACTTGTTGAGATCCAAGGGCCTAGATTAAATCCTCTAGTGTGAACACAATAAAAGGAAATAAAATATTCTGGAAGATTCCATGAATATCTCCTCTTTACTACTATAAATAGGGGTTCATGAGAAGGCAAAAATTAAGGATTTTGACCTAATAATTTCGTGCACTCTAGGCTACCTTGGCCGTGCAAAACAGCATCTCCCTCCCCTCGGAAATTCGTTTCCATTCTTAGTAAAATAAGAGCAAGATCTCGAAACACCTAGTTTCGTGATCTAGTGAGATAAAGACTGTGCCCACTCATCTTTCTTATTCGTCTCGGAGATTACGTTTCGCAAGACTAAGGTGTCATCCTCGAGTCATTCATCAAGACGACGCAAGGAGTATGCGATTGGATTGGAGCGTTCTGTAGCTGAACCGAAAATCAATGTAAGTACTCGTTTACTCTTATATCGGTTGCTTGACTTTTATGCTCTCGTGAATTAAATTAATTAAACATAACTAGATCTTGTTAATTATAACCATAATTTAATTAGCTTATGATCAGCGTAATTAATTATTTTTTCCGCATTTATATGGTTATATGGTGGAATCATCTCAAACGAGTCGCATCGGAGCGATCGTTCGTGTCCGATGCGAGCTCGATCCACCGACAAGTGGTATCAGAGCGATTGTTCGTGTCTGATACCCCCTTGATTCCCAAACACTTTCTCCTTCCACCCGAGTTTCGCATTCAACATGGGTTTCATCTTCAACCTGAATCTTGCTTCAACTCTCTTTGATCCCGCCAACCCCAAATGGCCGCCAAAGTTTGAGTTGCCTTCAAGCGTTTCTCCTTGCCTTCAACTCCTCAAAATATCCAGAAATCCAATCTTTCTGCCAACCTCATTTTCTTGTCTCCAACCTGATGAGGGCCACAAACCTGATGACGCCACTAACCTGATGAGCTTCGTCAACCTGATGATATTGTCAACCCGATGAACGCCGTTAACTCAAGTGTGCCGCCAACCCACATGCCACCAACCTCCTTGAGCCACCAAACTCCAAGCTTCCGCCAATGTACATGTCGTCAACCCCTATATCATGGCCATATTTTGGTCCACATGTTTTCAAGACACAAGTAAACCTCCTCATAAGCCTCAAGTGCACTATAAATATCCATCTAAACTCACAAACAAGGTAAGTTCTTCTTGACTAAGAAAAACTATGTCTAACCATCGCCTCAACTTCTTTCTCTAAAAAAATTTAGAGACGAGTTGAAATTCATTTCACCACAATAAATTTCGACTAATATTAAGCGTCGGAGCGCGCGCCGAGAGAAAACCTTATGCGTCTTCCATTTCCTTGGTGAAGGCGTGAAGATTCGAAGAAGGATTCTAACGGTTAAAGACTCGGAGACACGAAGACTCAAGGATTAGACGGAGAACGTGAAGACCCAAAGATTCAAAGATCCAAGGACCGGAAGGACATGACTAACACGACGAATACGAAGAACATGACAAACAAGAAGGCGACTTGTTGATGAGGAGACGAACAACCAGAAACCTCTTTCTGGAAAGGCAGGGGCGACGAAAAGAGAAGATTTTACCGCAACCCAACCAACGTTCGATCATAGGGTTCGGCCCTAGATCGAACCATAGACAGTTCTAAATGTTAACCAAAAAATAATGCTAACAATGTATTTCTTTAAAAAAAAAAAAAAATTAGAAGTCATTTCTAAAGGATTCCATACAACATAAATTATATAAACGTTTGTGCACATGAAACAACATCTGCATACATTTACATAAAAGTTTATACGAATGTATATATAGGGATGGAGCCCGAGGTGTATTTTAGAAGAGAAATTTCATTTTGTAGACCTAAAAACTATCAAAATATCAAGATTAGACCCATTAGTTTAATAATATCCGAAATTAGACTTTTGGACACTTTTCAGACAAAAATACCCTTGCAAGTCCATATATGTAAAAAAAACATCGGATTTCATCGGATTTTGGAGGATTTCATCAGAATTTGAACACAAATTTTGGGTTGAAGGTCATCGGAAAAATCCGATGAATCCCATCGGAGATCATCGGAATTCATGGATTTCCGATGAATTCCCTTGATCTCCGATGAGATTCATCGGATTTTTCCAAGTTTTTTTAAAGACTCTCACTATGGAAAAATCCGATGAATCTCATCGGAGATCATCGGAATTCATCGGAAATCCATGAATTCCGTCGGAATCCGATGATCTCCGATGAGATTCATCGGATTTTTTCATTTTTTTTTCAAATTCTAACTATGGAATTTTTTCCAGAAACGATGCGAAACCCTCAAAATCGAAAGTTCTAATCCTAGCGCAACCAATTAGAATGTGACAAGAATTGTGATGAAGATGATTTGAAAATGAGAGAGGAATATGGGTTATTGGATTTGAAAATGAGAGAGGAATATGGGTTATTTGAATTTCAATGGCATTTTTATCCGAAAAGTGTCCAAAAGTCCAATTTCATATATTATTCAACTAATGGGTCTAATCTTGATATTTTGATAGTTTTTAGGTCTACAAAATGAAATTTCTCTTTTAGAAGGGGGGGGTTAACTTGAAACAAAAAATTCTTAGAGAGATTAAATAATATTTTTTAATATAAACATAAAAATTTAACTGAAAAGAATTATATATATATATATATATATATATATATATATATATATATATATATATACACACTCAATATTTGAGATGGTACTCCAAAATTTGAATAATTTTTTTAAAAAAAGGTCTTTTGTCCTCAAAATAATCATTCTCGTGTCAAATTCCCTTCAATTTATTAAATGTCATTTAACAACAAAATCGTTGGAAATTCCCCCTAAGAAGCAGAGATGCATGCAGTTTTCCTTGGTCTGAAATTGGCGAATTTCTGAAACGTCCTGTATATCATTATATAAGGAGACAGCAAGACATTCATAAAGGAGCTCAAGAACAAGCAGAGCGTTCCATTCTAATATATTATACATTTATTTGATTTATTTTTAGCGTAGTGTTTTCGCTTGTTGATTTGTCAGTAGCTAAGACATACAGACAAATCACTGGAGATTTCGTATTACCACACGTTTTAGACCTTGTTCGGAACAATCTAATAGCATAATGGAGTCAAAAATCAATTTACCTCTTTTTGAAATAAAATTTCTCACATTCGAGGTTCATAGCTCGCATCTGGATGCCGAAGAGGGGAAATTTATAAATATCAATACAAGAAAATAACTCAATCTTGACAAATTTGCTTCTTTTTTTTTTTTCCTTTTATAAAGCTCTATATGAGAATAATATATAGAGATGTGTGATGACTATTATTAAGGTATTAACCATGTCCACAAGTTCTATGAATACGTCTATAATTTTAAAGCTATTCCCCTAAAAGTTTTTTTATACCAACTCGTTTTCACGGTGAGTCGAACCCTTCTCTTCATTTAGGTGACGGGGGTTAGGGTTGTGCAAAAAAACCGTAAAAACAGGGACTGGATCGGATTGTTGGTTTTTAGAATAGCGGTCTGGTCTTAAATAGTCTTACAGGTCTGGCTTATCTTCATAAGTGGTCCAGTCGGGTCTAAAAATATAAAACCGTGGTCTAAACCGAACTGGACCAATGAACATAAAAAAAATGAGGTGATTGTTTGTTAGTGATTTTGGATGAAACCATTTATTTATATGAATTAGGTTTTATAGACTATACTGTGAAACTTTCTATGTGCTTACACTTGTATTTTTTTCTGTCTAGAAATTCTTGGAGGGATTGATCCTTGTCCAATTATTTTGTTCATTGGTCCGTTTTAATTTCAATTTTCGATGGCCCGACTAAATGGTCCGTTCCAGTTTTCTCACCGGTTTGAGACCAAGCACAGCCTTAATGAGAATGCTTTACGAACTGAGTTATCCCCTCTTGTTGTGTTTGTCCTAAATTTGTCGGAGTTGTTACTAACCTTTATCTTCTTCCTTTTTAATTCACCGCCCTGAACTTTTGATTTTGGGCATTCAATAGCTTAACATGGATTCTCTGTCTTCATTATGTATGACAAAGTAGACATATTTTTTTTTTTGGCATATTCATTATTTTTATGTCGGGTTCATCGGCTCCCACAAGACACTGGGGCTTTAGCAAGGTTTATTCCCTCGCCAAGTCTCGACCAAATGAATAACTTCTAAAAATTATATGTTGATATATACTTCATAGATTAGTACCACGAGCATTTAATAATTTTTATATAAATTATTTTGGTAAATTACTAGATTAAATAATATGCAAGGTACAAACTAGTATGGGCCAAAAAGTAACTACCGGATACCTTCAAGTGGAAATTATCTACGCTGCCTAACTTTAAAAACATTTTCCGTGGATATTTCTCTTCTTCATTTTATTCTGAGAATGTCTTACTTTATTCTGATAATTCTCGCTTTTACGCTTTCTTTTTCATGTTATTACCATTTCATTTAAAATAATACGGCAAAAACATCTGAAATTTAAAAATATTTGTAATTGATGAAATATTTAAAACCTTAAGATATTTAGAAAAATCACCATGGATGTGAATGGAATTTAACTAGACATCAAATAAAAAAATATTCTTCACTTTAATTATAGATAATAAAATGTCTAATTGGTAATCCCACACCACCTTTAAAGTGGAGGTTATGGTTTCAATCCTCATTAGCAACAAAGATTTCTTCAAAAAAAACAAAAAAAAAATCAACAAGCTTAATTATTTACCGTTGTTAAAATTTATCTAGTTGCTAAAATTTTTAAGATAGAACGTAATATGTTGACATGCTATTAGCCTATAATTTATTAATTCATATAAACTTATAAAAATAAAAAAACTTTTTTCTTCAATTCTATTTTACTTACGTAAATCATTTTTTCATTAAAACAGAAAAGGGATATTTTTTTTCCAAAATATCGTTGATTTTCCATGAAAATTCTGCTTTACCATGCACCACAAAACACAATTTTCTGACCATTTAAGTGATTGTTTTTTCTAAAATAAATAACTTTTAGCATCATTTTGCTTTGGAAAAAAAAATTCAAAATTTTGACTATTACATAACCATAGTTTCTTTATTTTTAAATAAATAGAGACTAGCTTCATTAAATGAAAGATTTGGTGGAACTAAAATTGAATATTTGATTCACTAATTAATTAGGGAAGACTCGGAAGAGTAACAAATAATATAGGAAACCCAAGAAACACGATATACACATACATACATGGTTTAACAAAAACAAATTTACATGAAATCACAATATAAAATGCGAAACTAGAATCCATTCAAATTATAATGTCACTTACTCATATCATGTTGAAAATTATACGAACTAAACCACGTGAAACGTTAGAATTACAAACTAACCAACGTTTCAAAATTTTATTTAAATAGACAATTTTGCGATGACATGGCAATTAAATCATTTTTTTTGCTTCCAATCTTGCATTTTTTTTTACTGTTTATTTGATTAAAAAATAATTAATGAAAATATATTATTCTGATTATACATTCAAACTCATTTATTCTCTCTCTCTCTCTCTCCGTTGAAAAATTGAATTTTTCCTCGTTTTTGAGTATCGACAAACTTCCATGGCTTTTCTAAAAAAAGCACACTCGGCCGTCTCCTTGAGGGGCGCGTTCGATGGTTGAATCTCCGCCGCAAAATATCTCCTGGCGGTGGCAGAGTTGGATTGGCTTCGTTCGCGGTGGCGAGGTTAGACAACTCTACGGCCTCAGCCTCCGTCGCAGAAACCCCCTCAACTGCTGAATTCTCGTGTGTTTGGATTTTTTTTTTTTCTTATTGTCGTGTTTATTTGTGTTTTGTGTCGGTTTATGTATATAAATTTGTGTTAATTTTGACATATTTATGTATATTTTGTATCAATATCGATAAATTGTGTTAATTTTGGCATATTTGTGTTTATGGGAACACAACCTTTATCACAGTGAAAAATAAAATTTAGAGAGAAACTCATCGTAGAAAGAGAGAGATGGAGAGAGAAAAGTGTCATTAAATGTGGTTATGATCAACTCATTTTATGGCTTTTTATTTTAACTTTAAAATGTTTAATGAATGGTATTTTATATATTTGATCCTCATTAATTTAAGTTCATGATTATTTTGCAAAATTAACAAAACTTTCGTTATTTAACAAGATTTAAGTTTGCTATAGAGCCATTTTATGTTTTGCCCGACCAATCTAGCCTTAGAAATTACACAAAAACCTCAACAGCAAAGTAGTAAAACGAACAAACAAACACTGTATAAATAGTGAGATAATGACTAATCGAAATAGTTTCAAGTGGCCTAGATTACTAGATTATGTAATTAAGTTCTATTTTCTCACAACAAAATCACGCTGCTGCTAACAAAGCTGACTCTGAACAACTTCTACCCAACTGTACGTGTTACATTATTTTAGCTCATACACAAACTACATTTTCACCGATATGGTGAATACATTTGATACTCTTATCTCACAGCAATTTGAAAGAGACTAAAATTAAAATAAAAAATCAAACCCGACTGCTCGTCGACTGACCAGACTGAGAAGTATCTGCACGGCTAAGGCGCTTTTGTCTGTACCGCCACGCTACTTGAATCCTTGATGCTGCGAGTCCTCTCCAGTAAGGCGACTCGTACCTTAAATTATTTGAGAACAAAAAAAATGTGAAGCATATGTAAACGGTAAAAATATTATTGTTTGAAATTTCCCTATTTTATTTCTCTTCTTCTCAAAAGTGGTAGAAGATACACTTAAAAGATTAACTCAGGCCAAAAATCAACAGAAAAAAATAGAGTACCTTATGGCTCCTTGGACGCGGGAATTCCTCAGAAGCCTTGTATAGAGGCTCGTAACTTCTTCAAGATCCGTGGCCCGGAGCGAAAACGCTTCCACATTCGTCACACATACCACAGTGCGGTTGCTTAGCACTCTCCTTCCCGGGAGTCTAATCTTTTTTGCGTCTACAAATATAGGAAATAAGTACATTTGGGTTATAAAACTCTTAATTTGTAACTAAAATATAGAATATTACCTTTGTTAACGGAGGAGTGTTCTAAGCACCACGTGAGTAGTTCCTCGCCGCAAACATCCCGTTCGGATAAGGGATCGGCGATCCCGTTTTCAATGCTGCTCTCCATTTTTCCGCGCACGACGAAAGTCATTTTGTCGATCAGACCGCCGCGGCAAAGGATTTTGCTTCCTTTGATGTATGTCTTTTGCCTAAGCTTCTCACAGATGGCATCTATGATGTGTTCGTCCATGAGGGCAAATATTCGAACCTAAGAAAAAAAACAAAAAATTAGGTAACTAGTCAACTAAAACGTTTGAGATTGCTATATAGCCAACGTTTCGTAAATCTTGGGTAAATAGCCTTAAAGATGACGTGGCATTCCTGATTTGCCCTTTCATTGAAATAAAAGGGTGTGGTATTTACGTCAATTTACGCGTGTAAATACATGAACGTGGCTATTTACTAAAGATTTACGAAACGTTGGCTATACAACAATATGAAACTGTAAATATGGCTATATACCGAACGGACCCAGAAAAATATGCACATTTGAAGCACGCTAAGAGTCTATTTGGCGCTCACCAAAGCCTCATTCTATAATTCTATTAGTATTTGGTAAAATCTTTGGTCAAACCAACCCTGAAACTTTAGGTCAAGTAACTGAAATTCAAATTTGGGACTAGTTTGATCCAATGTTCAAAATATCGGGATATATCGGTGATATATCGCCGATATATCGTTTTTTGAAGAGTCTCGGTAAAATATCCGTTGTAATCGTTATCGTTTTATAAATATCGGTAAAATATCGATGATATATCGACAAAATATCGTTTAGTTAAAAAATCCAAAATATCGACAAATATCGACAAAATATCGTCCAAATTTGAAAATATCGTTTTTTTTTTTAATTTTTTTTATTTTATTTTTTATTTATTATTTCTTATTATTTATACATTTTACTTATTAATTTTACTTAGTATAATGATATTATCAATATTTCTTTATTTATATTTTATTATACATATAAATATATGTATGATACATAACGTATTATATATATAATATCTATACTAAATTACTAATAGACTAAATAATTAAATATATAATACTATTCTTTTTTTTATTATTTTAAAGAATATTTGTAATGTAGTAGAAAAAATATTACAATTTCTTTGAAAAAATATTTTATTACATTTTTTAATATTGAGAAAGTAATGTAAATATTAATAATGTATATCTATAAGAAAAAAGTTATAGCTTATAGGTATATTTTAAATTTGATTGTTTTATTAGAAATTTAAAAATATAAATAGTGGTACATATTTTATTATATTTTGTTATAAGATTTTTGTCGATATATCCGTCGATAATCGATATATCATCGATATATCACCGATATAATCGGTAGTCGGTATTAAAATTGTTATAGAATATCCGTCGATATATCCGTCGATACTCGATATATCCGTAAAATCAGAACCTCGGTATGGGTATCGGTATCGATATTTTGAACATTGGTTTGATCAAGTACCCGAAAGTCAAATTTCCAAGTCTAATGTAACGAGTGTGAAGATTTATCACATCAATTCTAATCGAATAGCTCGTTCAACAAGTACAAAATCAAATGCCACTTTGATTATCTAAGCAAAGCAGAGTAATTTTGTATGCAATCTTTGATGAATGAATGATCAGATTCTGACCTTCTTGACAAATCTGAACAAGTGGCGTCGAATATCTCTCTGAAGGTCTTCGGGCAAATTCTCCAAGTGAACTTCTTCGTTGACTCCTCTGGTGGCTGCCCAAATATACCTCTCAGCTTCCCGTACTCGCCTATAATACACACCAATATCAAAATCTCAATCCGTACTAATTTGTGAACATAGAAACCAAATTTTATGATGTATATTAATAATACCTTCGGAGGACAACTGGAAGACGGCGGTGGCTCATCCATTGCTCAACGTCTCGGCGTCGAAGTGACCTATCTAGTCTCCTACACATTGTTGCAGCAGAACAAAAAAATATTGAGTTTGTATTTCTAGTCCCTATAAAACAAAAAATGAAAACCTTTCATCCAAAAAAAACTTATATTTTGGCAAACTTTGTGCTATCACGCTGACGTTTTTGACATCTTTGGACTAGTTTGAGCAGTTCTTGTAATATAAGTATATTCTTCGATTTACAATCTCTTAAAATAATAATTTTTGAAAAACAGATCTAGCTAGCACTCTAATACATATATAAAATTAGTTGAAGTGAAAAATAAAAAAGAAAACCTTTTCCCAAGAGCTTGGAGAAAATTCTGCATATTTCCAATAAGGAGAGCGAAAAGCAAGAGGCCAAGGCCGATAATGGCCATTGTGAAAGCGATCTCCCATTCAAAGTAGCTCGGTGTTTGATTTCCAGCCAAAGTGCTGATTTGCTTCATAGATGTAATTCAAGCACATGATATTTACAAACAGATAGGTCAGATATCAAGTTGAGCTTTCTGATAAATTTCGTGAAGTGATATATACCTGAAAACCCCAGAATAGCGAATATAGATATCGAGTAAAAGCGCTATCTTTGGTTGTAAGGGAAACAGCTTTGACGTAGATTCCATAAGGGAACTTGCCTTGTTCATCAAAACAAGCACCGGCATTTGTATTGTTTTTCCATGCCTCCCTTTCCGATTGTGGAAATTCATTATCCTTGCTTCCGTGTCCGCAATCTATGAAATTGCACATCAACTTGTTCCCCGTGTTGTGACAAGCGTTTCTAAGGCATTGATTAACCCTCTGCAAATAAAAGAAGAATTCTTCAACTACATAGAGCCTATATTCATGATATCATATCTGGAATTAGTTAGAAAGAACTAAGAACTAAAAGAATGACATTGGTTTATCATATTGGGTCTTAACATCGTTTATAAGATCACGAGTCACTTCTCTTGGTCCCAATTGAATTTGAGATGGGAGCTCATAAGCCCATAAATCTAAAACCAAAGAGTCTAAAAATAATGAGAGCGAGCTCATACGGTGATCATCTTGAAGAGGAATGTTAAGGATTCATTATTAGAACATAACAAACATGTAATTCAAAGAGTTTAGCAGACCTGTAAGCCGAAGAGGTACCAGCATGATCCGACAAAGTGGGCCGCTAATGCATAAGTTAAGAGATTAATGATAAAATTAGCCCACGCCGACTCAAATATGAAACCGCTCTGGGATTGCCCGGCAACCAATGGTAGGAACCTATAGAGCCTTGGTATATACTGAACGAGGATGAAAGCGCGTAAGAGGTTTTTCCCGTAATTTGCTCCTGATGATCCCAAGTGTTTTGGCAGAACTAATAATATAATGATCTGCATAGAAAGTTAAGAGATAATCTTCGTATTACGATGATCTACAGATGTTGAAAAACATATCACAATGTAAATATAGTACAATACATGCACAAGGGCATCTGATAACTAAGAATTTTATCTAATAACCAAGTTGGCAATCCGAAACTTAAATCTCTCAGGCTTCTTCAGAGCACTCTTGAGTAATTTCAAGAGCCCAAACTTCCATACGAATACACCAAGCCTTCTAATAAAAGCCAAGCTCTTCCATACATATCGTCAACCCAAATAATGGGACGTAAGGTATTTCTCTGCTAGTATGATTTGCTCCGTATTCATGACCTTGTGGATTTTAGTCAGTTATCAAAATCAAAATTTGTCTCGTCCTTCCCAACTCAAGCAACGGGAAGCTCACTAGTCTACGGAGAGAGAGAGAGAGAGAGAGAGAGAGAGAGAGAGAGAGAGAGAGAGAAGAGTTACTTGAGGCAGAGGCAACACAATAAAAAGATCAATAAAAAAATATCCTCGGAGATAATTGCGAGCGATTTTCCTGGGATGGTCAACTAGCTCCCCAGCACCAACAACTGTGGATTCAGGAGCCACATAAGCCAATTTGAACTGAGAAAAATAAAACAAATAGCGCTCAAACAAAGTTTATCATACAAGTCTTGGATGTGAAAAAAAATCTAAAACAATGGCGATGGAAAATGATTAGTTACCTGAAGAAGCATGTGCAAAAAGTATATTAAATCAGTCACACTTCTGAACACCACAAGAACTTTGGTTATGGGAGAGTTCAAGACTATACATTTGTTCGTCTGTATTCCAAAGTGTTGTCGAAATTAATTAGAGTTAGAAATATGAAAAAAAAAAAATTAAAAGAAAAAAGAAGAAGGCTTCAACAAAGAGTACTTACCGCATCAACTGATAGCACAAAGAAAAATAGCGGATCTACGAAAATGGAGATCAAGCACGATATGACAAAGAATTTGTTCCATCGCTGCACAAATCTCGCGTGGGGATTTATGACTCCAGAAATATGAGGACTGAGAAAGGCGAAAATTCTTCTGGCCCACCCTTTGGCGTCTCCGTATGCACTGTGAAACTACAAACAATTTTGAATTATAACACTTTGCATAAATTTGTTGAAAGTCAGAATAGAAGTTGAAAATCAAGCATAACTTGATCTAAAACTTTGAATATTTTGGTCCTTTCAGGAGACTGTTTTTCCTTTCTTTTTTTTTTTCTTTTTGTGGGCAAGGACAAAGAAATTCTCTCGAAAGATCACAAACAAAAAGAAACCGCCAAAAAATGATTCTTCGAACTCTGAAAAATCATCACCCACGAGCAGTTTCTGTTTAAAAGGAAACCATATAAAAAAGAGTAATTTTTTTACTCGGCTTGTACATGTGCAATTTCTTAGTCCGTCTTTGACATATCAAGACCTTATAGGCCTCCCTCACTAACTCCATAACAATACCTTCCTTGCCTAGCGGTTCGTAATGCATTTCAATGATAAGACTAAGACTGGCCTCAAAAATCCGATCATGTAAAAAGAGACGTAAAGAAACATACGTGAGAATCGAACAAGCCCATCTTGGAGTATTTTCGGGGAGCGGGCCTGTAATGGTAGTAAGACGGGCAAGTTGTGCAGTAAGGATCGTGGCACATCCCGAGCTGGCCCGACCTCAGAAGATGCTCGTTCTTCAGCGCCGAGTTTTCTTGGGCCCACTCGCTCTGGTCCCTCTCGATCGACGACGGAAACCTCTCGATCGAGGACGGAAACCTCTCGACCCTCTGCGGGGGCTCGGCGGCCGCGGGGCCCACCACCTGGCGGGCGGTGCTCGAGAGCGGGCCGCTCATGGCCACGAACGGAGCCCGGCTCGTCGTCAGCGGGCCCGTGTGGCCGACCCAGCTCGTCTCCCTCTCCTCCGGGATTTCGATGGAGAGCGAAGAGCTTCTCGGCCACCTTCTGAAATCCTCCGACCGGGAGTGAGAGTGGGATAGCATCGGAGCCTCGTCTCTCTCGGGAGGAACAGCCATGTCTCTCGAGAGCTAGACCTGTTGAAAAGACAGAATTAGCATCCTAGCTCTCTCTCTCTCTCTCTACCCTGTGAAGCAATCAATGTTCTAACTATGTTTCGACATAAAGTGTGGTTTGATTAATCAATTTTGACTGGCGTATTTATTTATGCTTTCACAATGATATGTAAAACTTTTCAACTCAGTTTGAATTAAAGAGAAATAGAATATTTGCAGTTTCAGTGAAGTTTTGAGTTTCTCTGAGTTAGAATATGCAAAATTAAGCATGATCAAGTCTTAAGAACTTACTGGGAAAAAAAAATAATAATAATAATAATAATAATAATAAATTATGAACTTGTGCTCAGAGACTCCATAATTTACACTTAAAATGGACCGTAAAACAAGGAATTAAATTTAAAAATTTAGAAACTTTGTTTGCTTAACAGATTAAGACACTAAACCCCCGATTCTTTCTTGCATTATTCCATCTATCCCATTCATCATACTCGCTAAAAAAAATGGAAGCTTTTAATCACTATAGTATCTGGTTTGAGAATTTTTTAAGGAGTGTAGAGAGGATAGGGAAAAAAAAAAAAAAAAAACCTGGTTCTGGGTTGGAACTTGGAGCCGAAGCTTAGGAAAAAATTCTTTACACTGCCATTAATACAGAGAGAGAGAGAGAGAGAGAGAGAGAGAGACAGAGAGTTGAAGAGAAAAGAGTTTGAGGCTCTATTATTGTGATTGACTAAAAACAAAAGATAAAATAGAAAGAAAGACTTTGAAAAGTCAGTTGGTACATAAGAGTAAGACATACATAGCGAACTGGTTTTGGCTTCATCGATCATTTCATTACTTGTTTATAAAAGGAGAAAAACGCTGTCTTTTTTTTGGGTATATATATCTGAAAAGTAGAAATGAGATTACTAATTGGGCATATGGGTAATTGCTTGGAACTTCGCATGAGGAATGGTTTTTAATAAAATAATCTACATATATTCTCATCTCAACTCTCAACAACTTACACTTGTTCGTCACGGCTAAACGTCATTACTCTTCAAGCTCTATTCTCTCCGGTCCTTTTCTGTCTTGGTGTCATCGTTATTGTCCAAGTCCACGCTTTTTTCCCCTTTTGTCTTTATTATCTGTATGTCCTTTTTACAGTTTATTATGTATGCATTAATCGCGCAAGTTTAAAAAAAATTGTTCATAGGTAATCGAAAATTTTCAACTATGAAATTAAAATTAATAAATAATGAGTTTTCTTATTTGTTCAGCTTAATGATTAAAAAATACATCATTAATTCTTTAAGTATAAATTACTTTTAATACGTTCTTTTCAAACTTAATCCCTCGAATAATTTATTTCTTTTTTATTATAACTTTTTCAATATTTTTCTAACTGTTTAGAGTTTTATTTGACTTATTTATTTTACTGTTTACACACTTTTAGTAGTTTTTTGTAATAAAGGAAAAATCTTCTGAAAGTATAATATAAAATAAATCAGATTTTTATAGATAGTTTGAAAATGGGAGGTATTTAAAGAATTATCATTTTAAAATCAAACAAATGTCCGACCTTTTCTTGGTTTTCTTCTGTTTTTTTTTCCTTTATCCATTTAAGATGTCTGTTGCCACTTTCCATTATAGTAAGTAAACAATATCAAAATGGAAATGAAATAATTATAGTCTTATTGAAGTAAGACCCAAAATAACTCTTAAAGACGACTTATTTGTAATAAGTAGTCTTTTATAATTTATTTAAAGAAAATTAGGTCAGTCCACCCTACTTTTAAAAAAATGGAGCTTTAGTATAATAGCCAATTTGAAACATAAAATTGTCAAAATAGTTAACGTTAAGTTTATTTTGTACAATAGTCAATAAACCACATAAAACAACCTGAAGAGACAATAATACCCTTCATTTCAAATGAAGGGTTATCAGATATAAATTAGATAACAAAAATAAATAAATTTTTGAAAAATATTACAATAAATAACTATTTCATTAATAGATTAAAATATTCTCTAAATATATTACGAGATCTTCACCGCCGATCTTCAACGTCAAGTCAACTTGCGCAATTTTCCGTTGATCTTCACTGTCGATCCGTCTCGAACCGCCAATTCTCCGACAGGAGACACAGAGTCGCCAATTCTCCTACAAATAAAAATCGAAATTAATACGAATAAATACATATTAACACAAATTAACATATTTCAACGATATTTCAACACTAACTCACAAATTAATACAAACCAACACTAATTTTCAAATCAATAGAAATAACATAAGTCAACATATTTAACAACAAGTCAATACAAATCAACACAAATTAACATATTCCAAAGAGACTAATTTCAAATAAACACAAATTAACACAACTAACACTAATTTCACAAATCAACACTAATTTTCAAATCAACATAAATAAATAAACTGAAATTAACACAAATAAACCAAAATTAATACAAATAAACTGAAATTAACATAAATAAACCGAAGTAGACACAAAATTAGGAAAAGGAAAATACGAAAGAAAAAAAAGCAAGATTATAGGCTGAGAATATCAGTGGGAAAGTGAGAGAAAAATCGATTAAAAGGGTAAAGAAGAAGAAGATGAAGACCATTTTCAAAAAACTTCACAAAGGCAGCAATCAGGAGCCCAATCGAATCTCCGAGATCTTGATTCTGACAAGCTCACAGTCGTCTTCTTCCAAAAATCGTGTTGCTTCATTATCTCTCAGACGAGACCTTTGTCTTCGTCTTCGCCGACGCCGTCGGCTTCTAGAGGTTGTGCCGAGCGGCGCCAATGGGTAAACCATCACTCTGTCGATAACGCACATGCTTGATTTGTAGCTAAATTATCATTGGTATTGGAGATATGTAATCGTGTGTTTGTTTATTTTATTAAGAGAGCAGAGAAATCTGTAATCATATTTAATTGTATCAAGAGAGATATTAAGAAATATTATATATTAATTGTATCGTATTCAAAAGTTGATTATTATAATTATATCTTATATATTCTTTCTAGTGAGGTTAATGTTGCATTAGAATAGGCGTGTAATGATTCTCTGTCTCATGTGTATATATACACACACTATTAATGTAAAAGTCAATCTTTCCTTTATTTATTTGTTTAATTTAAAAATAGATATAATTATTTAAATAAAGGGAAAAATCAGAAACAAATATTTTGTTTAATTGTCATGTCATCAGAATTGGTTATTCAACTAGTTTATTAGAAATATTGGCTATTTTGCAATTCCAACGTCACGTTGGCTAGTCTGTGTAATTTTTCTTTAAAAAATAACCAAAGTTTCATGGGATTATTCCAGAAGTACGATATTTCTAATCATTTTAGACCAAAATCCAATAAGTATATTTTAATCCAAAAATATGACTACTCATTTTGTGCATTTACTTTTTTAACCTTATCTCTCTCTCATGTATGGCTGATTTTTTTGTTTTTGAGTTGCTGAATACTCACAACGTTCACTTTCATTCTCATAAAACCATTTGATGATTTTTTTTTCATTTGAAAAATCTGGAAACTCGTTTGAATTTTTAAAGATTCTGAAAATTTCTTCAAAGATTTTGAAAATTCGTTTGAAGATTATGGGTTCGTTGAAAATTTATTGACATTCATATAATTTATTGACAAAGATGTCAATAAATTTTCAAAAAATTCTCAGAATCTTTGTATTTTTATTGACATCCATGTCAATAAAGTGACAAAATATCAGTATATCTTCAAGCGAATTTCCAGATTCTTCAAATGAAAAAAAAAAAAAAAAATCTCAACCGGTTCCATGAGAACGAAGGTGAACGTCGTGAGGATTCGGCAACTCACGAGAGATAGATATAGAGAGAGAGAGAGAGAAGTAAAGGATTAAAAATGTAAATACATAAAATGGGTAGTCATACTTTAGATTAAAATAGATTTATTGGATTTTGGTATAAAATTATTGAGAATGTCATATTTGTGGTATAATCTCAAGTTTCAGAAAATCGCACATCAGGCAAAAGTAAATTAAATCAACTGTTTTATTTAACTTAATTTACTTTGATTCGGTGGATTATTTTCGAAGTAAATTAAATTAAATATTTTATTTAATATATTTCGATCTGATAAATCATTTTCTTAACAAAATAAAATTTTGATTAAAATTAAAAAAAAATAAAAAAAACCTAGAGAATGGACTCTTACAACAAATTTTTCATTTATTTAATATACCATATTTCAATATTTGATGACGAAACATACGTCTGTACTAAAAGAATTCTGAATGACAAGACAATATTGATACATGAATCATGATACATATAGTGAGGGCCCTGGTTATATTTATGGAAGGCTACAGATGGCATTTCTATAGCCACGCATTTTTGTAAGTTGTAACAAAACATCTTAAACGTTTTAACTTTTAATAAGGTAACTTGCTAAAGCATCTCATACGTGACCATTTTACCCTTCGGTTTATTACAACTCCCAAGTTAAATTTGTATACCTCTCTAGGCATTTTCTTTCCGAGCAATAAAGCATGTGATGAAAGTTAACATTTGTAACGTTATTCTCCTACTAAATTAATATGAGGTTTGTTGTTATATATTTGTGCCATAGTTCTGGTTTTTGTTTGTGTCTTAAAATTAAATCTCGACCTTGCCACCTTCAAAGGTATTTTAAGGCAAATATGGTTGATGATCTCGATTTTTCTCGATTTTATTATATTCCCGAAAAAAAAAATCAAATTCGAGAATCTTGACCGGATAATATTTTTTATATAATCGCACGCAAATATACATTTAAGGTCGACGTTCTCTTGAGTTCATCCCAAAGATTTCTTATGTTATGATCCGTTTATTTGACTCAATTGACTCCTTGATATTCATAGAAGATATATGAGTCGCCGAGATCGCCTCTCAAAACATCTTTATGATTCTAAGAACTATATCGATATATTATTGTGTTAGGAATCCCTCATTGATAAATAAAATAAAATTAAAAAATTAGGAATTAACAAAGTTTATAAGGTCATAGGGTCATCTCATTGTCAATAAATTCTAATATAGATACCCGTGATATTTCTCATTGTATCATATCCCAACAACTCTCAAATAAAACTGAACCCAAGTCCAACCTTCTCCTAATTTCATGTTCCTTTGCCTATTTAATAAATTAACATGTCTTTTGTCATATTTCTTTATTTTATGGAAAGCAACTATTTCTTTCATTTATGGAAAGTAAATAATAAATGTATGGTTCAAAATATAAGAATGAAATCATTTATACTCGTTCTAAAGTTAAACCGGAAATAACTATAGACAACTTAGGTGTCATGAAAAGAATATCCTTCGAGATCAAATTAGATCAATCTCATTGAAGAAGAAGCATGGAATGTGATGATTCGTCGAACCCCTTTATATATGTTCAAAAGTCATTACTCTTAATTTATGCTTAAAGATCCAATATAAACTTATTGTGTTTCTGTATATGATATATGTAAGAATGAAATTTTACACACACACACAAAACCCAGCTCGGAGATGTTGTGCCTTTAGTCCATCGTCTACGCTTGAAAACAGTTCACGCGGCACAAAGAAATAAATTTAGTGTACTTAAATGTTTTGATAATATTCACAATCACATATGAATTTCCATGATCATTATTCTCCAGCCTTTTTAATGGTCTTCAAAGACAACTTGACAAAGAATCTTATAAGGACTTTTACTATTTTTTAATATATTTTTTTTGTCAGCATACTTTTTGAAATCAGTTTTCATTTTCTACATATCATTCATTACATAATTATCCTCTCCGAACTCCGAAGTTTATTCTTGTTGTTGGTCAACAATCTTTTAACTTAACGTCAAAACACGTTTCAAAACCGTATAATATTTATGGATTTTTTTATATCGAAAGTTTAAGCTATGTTCACACGCAAATACTAATCAATACAAATAAAATAAAAAACAAACAAAAAAGCACAAATATTTAAAATAATAAAAAAAAATGTCAGAAGAGGGGACATTCATGAAAAAAAAAAAAAAATCATATTTTATTGTGGTTTACTCATACGGCAACGGTACATCACGTAGCATGATATATCAGTAATATTAGTCAAATATTGTAGTATATCACAGGACGCAAATTAATCAACATTTTAATTGTTGTTTGTTTTCAAAGATTAAAATATATTTTACTGCAGATGCGCTGCACCTTCGATTTTATGGGTAATTTGCGTATTGCCTATGATATAATGCGGTATTTGATTAATGTTACTAGTATACCGTGTCGTATGGTATAACATATTGCAAGGGTAAATCGCAAAAAAGGCGGTATCACAATTTGAACTTCTTGTTAGATTTAATCTATACTGGTAAAAAATTATCATAATTTCAATTATTATTGAAATGCGGTTAATTTAGTATTTTTCAATGTGCTATATGTCATTTCTTTTTGTTGAAAGAATACACAAACCAAACTTTATCAAACGATTACGTGCATTTAGTATTAGATTTAATGCGTTACCATAATTCTAATAGAATCCTAATTCTAATGAAATGATAGGTGCTCTTCTTAAAATAAAAAAAAAATAAAAAATTAAGATTTCGTCGCAGCACCTGTTAAGCCGTTTTTTGGATTTAACATTTGAGTACACGTGGTGTGCCTGGAATAGTCACGTGCCTAGTATTGGATCGGCCCAAATTACTTTTCGAGAGTCCAAATGACTCAAGGAAGTTCGGGATAAAGCCCAAGGCGTCCAAGAGCTTCAGAGGATCTTAGAATCGCAAAGAGGGAAATAATGCTTTGCCTTCTTCTTCGTCGGGAATGCGTTATTCGTCTTTGATTCCTGGCCTGGAGGTCGAGCCTGCCTGGAGGTCGAGCTCGCCTGGAGGTCGAGCCTGGCCTGGAGGTCGACTCTGGCTGGAGGTCGAGCCTGCCTGGGGGTCGAGCTCGCCTGGGGGGTCGAGCTCGCCTGGAGGTCGACCCTGGCCTGGAGGTCGACCCTGGCTGGAGGTCGAGCTCGCCTGGAGATCGAGCTCGCCTCGAGGTCGAGTCTGGCCTGGAGGTCGACCCTGGCTGGAGGCCGAGCTCGCCTGGAGGTCGAGCTCGCCTGGAGGTCGAGCCTGGCCTGGAGGTAGACCCTGGCTGGAGGTCGAGCCTGCCCGGAGGTTGAGCTCGCCTGGGGGTCGAGCTCGCCTGGAGGTCGAGCCTAGCTTGGAGGTCGAACCTGGCTGGAGGTCAAGCCTGCGTGGAGGTCGAGCTCGCCCGGAGGTCGATCCTGCCTGGAGGTTGAGCTCGCCTGGGGGATCGAGCTCGCCTGGAGGTCGATCCTGGCTTGGAGGTCGACCCTGGCTGGAGGTCGAGCCTGCCTGGAGGTTGAGCTCGCCTGGGGGGTCGAGCTCGCCTGGAGGTCGAACCTGGCTGGAGGTCGATCCTGGGGGGCGTGACAGTGCTCTTCGTGAGCTGCCTACGTACCCGCTTTGCGGGATCAGGTCATGACGTAGTTCAGGGCGAGTGTGTTTGCTATGTGAGTGGATTCTTGGATTTTTGTTTTTCTTCCTCCCGCCGAGAGGTGGCTCTCGGTCTTTGTCTATGATCCGGGATAATTTTGAAGTTGGGAGAGTATTTGACTGAGAGAATTCTGGGGTTGAGAGTCTCTGGGGTTGAGAGAATTTTGAGTTCAGAGGATTCTAAGTTCAGAGTGAATTGAATTTTGATTTGTGTGAGTGAGCTATTTATAGGGAAAACATGCCGCTTGTTGAAAATTCGCTTGTCGCTTGTTGAAAATTCGCTTGTCGTTTGTTTTTAGTCATGCGTATTTTTAGCATTTGACTAAATTGTCCTTATATATTGTAATGTCGTTTTTGCAATTGAGACGTCGTTTTTACCATAAGAAAAAGACGGCATAACAACACCAACATTAACCAACTAAGGCGAAGTAATAATACCTCATTTGCAGATCTTAAAATCAACAGATCATACATGTAATTTTTAGTTTCACATTGGAGCAGATTAATATTATTGCAGACTACTGAATGAAGAAAAAACTTCGGACTTTGAAAATAGCTATTTCGCTTTTTAACAGACGTCGCAAGTAGAAGATACCACGCAAGTTTGATAAATAAATAAATAAAAAAGATGCAATGGAAATTCGTTTGAGACCTACTCCCGGTCAAATGCGAGGATAGTTGTCAACTGTTTCAGTCAACTATTTCAGTCATATTATTAATTAGTAAAGGATTTTCAGGCATAATATTAATTAAAGCAATCGTTTATTAATCACCCAATCCTTTTTTATTCAGCACTGGTACAATCAATGATACAACACCCAATAAAATAGCGATTACCAAGAGCACCAGCGTTGCACAGCAACATTACATCATTTTTTTTTAATTTATTTTGTTGGTGAGTGAAAGGACAGCAAAAAAACAAATATTAAAATAAATATAAAAATTGTGGTTTTGTAAGAAATGCAGTCTCCGAGCAGCCACAGCCATCACGGCCAGCTCCACCTAAGCTGTGTCTGTCTCTTATAATGTTCTAAGCCCTTAAACCTGGCAAACAAATACATATCCTTAAAATAATTGAGACAATAATAATAGAGGCTATAGCTCAAAAAAAAAAAAAAAAAAACTCAGCTAGAGGAGCTCTAGCTGAATTAATTATGGTTGTGTTTAATTCCACCACCGAATCAATCTAAATCATCAATTACTAATTTGGTTACTGATATTTTACATCTTCTGCAAGCACTTTCTCACTTGGCATATGAATCAGCAAAGAATTGCACCTTTGGATGAGATCGTATCTCATCGTATGTGTGGCGAATCAATATACATATAATTGTTGGGCAAAGCTTTTGAGGAGATCTCGTCATGTTGTGGGCCGTGTCATTGTCGATAGTCCGCGGCCGACCGGAGTCATCCCAGGAAACCCTGCGTCTGAACCCTCGTCCTCTTCGACTGACGGTTCTGAATTGTTATGATCACACATCGAAAGTCACTATCGATTCGACGTCATATTGATTTTCAAAAGAAAGGAGCTTTTGCACTTGGGAACCGAGAGTTCAAAAATGACCGTACCGACTGTGATTTCCTGATCTTCCTGAGCTCCGGCGATCCCGATGCATGAGTACAGAGAGTCCTCGTCGACTCTCAGTTGAGCGTACGCGATGTTTATGTCCTCTATAGACGCAGCCTCATACAGCATCGTCAGATCTTTGATGCACGATATGTCCTGAACCAGAGGAAAAAAATAAAAGGAAATATTTTGGGTTTGTTCGGGAATCGTTTACAGGCTTGAGACACAAGGCGGGTCCGCATTTTTTACCTTTCTCGGAACGGAGGAAGCTTGGAGGTGAGCCAACAATCCAAGCCAATAGGCATTCGACTTGATTTCAGCTTCGTGCCTCATCAAAAGCGTTCGCTTTGCCTGGGGATCGTGTAAATAACATACGATAAGGAAAGAGAAACATCAATGGTAATTTTCGTTCGATACACGCGGGGCGGGAAAAAGAATTCATTGGAACTAACCCGGTCCAGTTCCCTTGGAGTGATGCCGTTGCTGTGCATACCTCTGAGAACCTTTTTGCATGCATCGACAGCTTTGTGAACCTGTAAATTTAGTTTTAATATAAATAATAAAATACTAGGGGGAAAAATAAATATAAAAAAAATTGTACGTGAGAGAATATGGAATCTTCACCTTGGCCGGAGTTGAGGTTACAGAGATGACGTACCATCCAAGACTCAGCCTATCAAATAGGTTTAGCTCAAATGATACATCATAGGTCAGCCCAAGAGAATCCCTCACGGTTGTAAAGAGCCTGTATAAAAACAGCCAGTGAGCATATATTCTATCACTTTCCTTGAGAAATCTTCTCAGACGCCTATTTCCCTTGCATTTAATAACTTGAAAATAAATTGTATTTAAAAAAAAAAATAAAAAAAAAATAAAAAGACAAACTTTTAATAGGGCATAGCAAGAAAAGAAAACACTAGAAACTGATGTTCTGATTATGACTTTCCAGCCCTACAAGACTATCCTAGAGTTTTTCTTAGAATTTTTAAATTTTTACAGATTTTCCATGACGGTATAGAACAAATTTTGACGCAAGGAGACCTATTGACAAGTGTCGTTCCGTGAACTACCTGGAGTTTATTATCTCAGCAAGGAGTCCCATTGTGACGCCAAAGAAAAGTGGATGACCCGTAAGTTTTTTCCGTGAATCCTTCTCGACAAGTAATTCCTCAGAATTGGGTTCCGCTTCTGCGTACATGCATCGCGGTAAATTAATGTCTCTACATTAGGCAAATGGATATAGCAAGTTTCACTAGCTACGCAAGCAAACAACTCACCCTCATTGGTTGAAATACTAGTAATCGACTCGAAGAGATCTTTTCCATCGACAGTGAAACCCCAGCGGTTTGGTGCCGGGCCCGCAATGTACGCACATGCTCTCTCGTCTGTGTCCTTCAGGGATACCTGAAGTATAAAAAATAAAAAAGTATATAAAAAAGTCAACCGTAAATAGAAGGACGGCAGAGTAAAATAATGTCGTAAAAGTTATTACCTGCTGCGACCGTAAATCGGAAGGAGACGGTCGAAACACTATTGGCTCGTGACTTATTTTCCTTTCGGTATTTCCTGTTGCTCTAACCGTGCCGAGGTAATCAAGAACACACGACTCTATGTCCTCCTCAGAGAAGTCGCCGACTATACTTACCTTCAAGAAGGAAATATGAAAAGTTATTGCTGTTTCACTTACGTACAAGGCTTATTATAGTCCAACACTCAAAACCCAATTTTGAATGAGAATCGCACACCTCCATATTATTTCCTACAAACTGCTCCATAACTGCCTCCTTTACAGACTGCAAAGACAAATCCTGTAACGATTTTGGTGTCGGCTCGACAAACCTTTCATCTCCGTTCAACATTGCTAGCATGAGCTTGTGCGCAGTGGAGCGCTCTAGACTCTTCGGAATAGACCGATAATACGACAAATACAGCTGTCTTGCTCTATCAAATGCATCCTCTAGCCATACACTATGCTGCATTAGCAAAATTCATTATTGAAAAGAAAAAAAAAACGCAAACAAACAAACAAATATCAGTAAAACTCAATATGAAGAGAGTGAAAATGCATATTTTTGGGATGCCCGAAACAAAATAAATGTAGATAAGGATCGGGTTTGGGAATACCTCCAGCACCATATGGAGCAACTGGAAAGCTGCGCGCATCCCGTTATCTCTCAATGTAAAACGGAACTCCATGGCAATAAATTCCTCGGTGGACTCTAAAGAGCAATTTATCAGATGATTCACGCAGAAGAGCTCAACCTGAAAAAGATCGAAAACTTATGCATGATATACAAATTGCGATTATACATTTAGATAACTTTGGTATCATGGTTTCTCCAGGTAAGCAATATAACAAACAGGAGAAAAAAAAATCCCTCATATACTTCAACATAAAGTCATTAAAAAAAAAAAAAAAAAAAAAAAAAAAAAAAGGCAATCAAGAGTAAAACATACATACCTGCTCCCTCGAAAAGTTTCCGACTCGACCCCCCTCACTGAGAGTTCGAACACCAACAACAACAGCCCCTCTTGAATCTGAACTTTCGACAGCTCGGCCTCCACCGACTATAAGCCGCATCACACCTCCCCGAGATTCAGTCGTTGAGATCTGCACATGGAGAAACACAATCGTAATAAGATCTGCAACCTGGTCTGTGCATGTAATTACAGACTACCAGCAATCACGATATATATGGGAGGCATGTATATCATAGAATCTTACATTTAACGCTAGAAGCTACGTTGCGATTGCAAAAAAGAAAAAAGTATGTATTGAAGGAAAAATGTTATACAGAGATCTCTTGTAATCCTACAAAACTAGGTTCCACGAAAATTTTGGATTGAGCACCTAATAAATATCGTACCTTATAGTTCACGGGAATTCCATTTGAAAGACGGCATTGAGTAATCCCTGTTTCCTTGTCATGGAACTTCGTCATACTGGCGTCTCGATCCAAGGGAACAAAAGATGGTTTACGATTCATCCATAATTCATGTAGTTGTGACGAAGATATCAACTCTTTGGGAACCTCAAGCTGCACAACCAATCGAAACGAAAAATTCAGATCAAGCCTCAACCGGCATAAACAAACAATGGGGGGTTAATAGTTAATAACAGAAACTACAAAAGTAAAGATAGTTTACCTCAGGCTCAGCC
Organism: Urtica dioica subsp. dioica; assembly: GCF_054948205.1. Lineage (NCBI taxonomy): Eukaryota > Viridiplantae > Streptophyta > Magnoliopsida > Rosales > Urticaceae > Urtica > Urtica dioica. Next base: position 21,487,052 of record NC_142765.1, read on the forward strand.
TCAATAGGCTGCAATAGTCCTTCTTTGATAGCATCTGTGATCTCACTCGGGGCAATGGTAAACTCAGTTTCACCTTTTCCCTCAACATGCACTTTTCTTGGAACACAAGCAACAATTGCAGCGGGAAGAGGAGCAGAAGGCTTTCCGTAATCTGAAATATATTCTAATACCGTTGCACCTATGGAATTCACCTGCAACAGGAAAGGATTGATTAACACAGTACACACGTAAAAAATGACGTAAGTCGAAAGAGGATAAATGAAACACGTAACACAGAGTACAGATCTGCAACCACAGGATTGATACTGATGAAACCAACTTGGTTTCTTCTCATCATCCCTCAAACCCGAAATTCAGAAAGATTTGGGTGATTGAAAAAATCTACTATACTAGAACAGCTATAGCTGTGCATACATTACAGTGAGGAACCAGTGCAGTGGACATATAGCCACATCAAGAAATGGCATTCTACCTCCTTGAAAGAAAAGTTCAACACGAATTTTGGTTTAAATTTTAAATTACATGGATTCAGATATCTGGGAATTATTTTCTCATTCCACACAAAGGCATGCCAAATGACATCTCAAAGCAACTCAGAGAAACCCATTACGATGAGAAGAGAAGAGGAAAAATAAAAGACTGAAAATCCAAATGAAGAAAAATTTGTGTAGTGTTGTAACTAGTCAATTTCTACTGGACCTACAACAGCAAAAAGTAAGAAGAAGAAGAAAAAAAAAATAGCAAAATGATAAAAATTATCTACCTCTTCAAGGGTGACTGTTCCAGCAACAGCAACCAAAGACTCGTGTCCTTGCAACTGATCCATAACCGTATGACCCAAAGCATCGCTCTCCATGATAAAGTCCAAATTATCAACAGAAGACACATTGTCAATCATAGCTGCCAAGTGTTCACTATCTTTCAAGAGCGCATCCAAATAACGAGTTAGTTCCCCCTTTGTAACCCCAAACTCTTTCAGCCGGCGAACCTGGAGTATTATCCTAGACAACGTTAGCAATAGCACAGCGACAAAAGAATGTGGCACAATGGAATGATCAGTAACTTTTGCGTTTTCTTTTCTTTTTATTTTTCCTTATCCTGGATCGAATACGGTTCGAGAAGATACAATAAATGCAAAGAGACACTGGGTAGGTATAGTACAGCTACACACCTCTTGAACCGCAACCTTTATAGCACTTTGCCAATTCTTGGGTTCGGCTGTAACAGTAAGAGTAGTGACAGTGCATCCTTCTCTTCCCGAATCACTATGGTCCAATTCAATTGAAGTAAAGGGCGGATTCGAACTCTGCAATTTTCAAATCGTCAGTTTGCAATTTCATAACTTATCAGACACCTTAAAGACAAAGGCAGAAAATAGTTCCTCGAAAATCCCTTAAAAACTCTTAAAAGTAAAATAAGCAATCTGTCAAAAGCTAAGAGAACATAGGAGAAGTCCAAATTCATAAAACAGAAAAAGCAGAAAATAAACAGTCATTTTGTTACCTTGTATCTGGTGTTAATCCGGAAATGCAAAGCAGAGAGAAATATTCTCTTCATCAAGACATTCCGTAGGTCTCCAAATGTTCTAACCTGGCTCACTGGAACCTGCACAAAGTTTGACAAATTATTCAATCCCTGTTATGATTGTTGATATTCCTTAGTCTCGAGACTTGTAAAACCTGTTTAAGAAACCTAATTATTTCAGTACCTTGCAGAACATATTGAGAGAAAAATTTTGAACCAGCTCGTGCTGAAAAATTTGCGGAGGCTTCTGATCCACACTGTTCCCGGGCAAAGACCAATTATGCTTCACGGGAGGTCGAACGGTGTGTCTTTCCTTTTTTAGGATCTTAGATTTTTCTACGGAACTCGATGACCTGTCATTGGACATGCTTCCTGTAAGTCCGGCAGGAAGCTTGGGAACAAGGAAATTAGCCATTGCCCCAAAAGCACTGGTTGTCGGAGGAGAGACTGGCTCGGGTTCTAGCCCAGTTTGTCCAAAGACCGCCTGAAGACACACGCAATTAAATACTGATTACATCCCAGACGAAAAAATATATAAACCCCAAAAAAACAAAAAACAAAAACAAAACAAAAAATTACCTCAATCTGGAAAACGGTCTTTTGGATGTTGTCAATATCTCCGACGATGTACAACGTTGCATTTCCCGGGAAGTACCAGCGCTCGTGGAATTTCTTAATTTTATCGGCATCCCACTTCTTGATCTGCTCTTCCAATCCGATAGGGAATCTCTTGCTTAGCTTGTTCTCCGAATGTAGATGCTGCAACAACTGCACTCGAATGCAACAACAGGGAACCATACATTATGAATATGACTCCACTTAAAATAAAAATAAAATAAAAAATAAACAACAAACGGGCCGGGAGGCAAAGAGGATACCTGGCAGTCAATACGATAGTCTATCGTATTCATCATTTGCAACTCCGAAAGAATAGCGCGTCGTTCTTTCTCAACTCTGGATGTAAGGAATTTAGGCTGGAAAGCAATCTGTCGGAAATTGAAAATAAAAAAAATAAGTGAAAATATCTAGGCTAGTTAGGGTTTTATTATGCAACTAGTAGGTTAACGGATCCCATTACGAGACCTGAATCCCGAGCCGTATGAGTATCACAAACTCGGGGTCGGTCAAACTTTACCTCGTTGAGGGCGTCCAAGACGTAGGGCATGAGATCTCCGTCGGAGTCGGCGGTGGAAGTGGGGGCGTGGATGTGGAAGACGGTGTGGTGGAAGTCGGTGTAGGCGTTGGAGCGGGCCCCGGTGCCGAGAAGCTTCTCCCTCTTCTTGCTGCCGAGGAAGGCCACGTGCTCGATCATGTGGGCGATCCCTTGCTCGTCCTCGTCCTCGTCGATGGACCCCGCGTGAACCTCCATGTGGGCCTCGAACCTGTTCGGCGGCACCTTGTTCGGCACGATCAGGTACCGCAGCCCGTTCCGGAGCCTCCCACGGTGCACCTTCGGGTGCGACGGCAATCCCGCCCCGAGAAACTCCTCCGCCGAAACCCCTTCCTCCAGAGCCTCGATCGCCGGAGCCGCCGCCGCCGCGTGAGGCTCGTCGGGACCGAGGCTGGCCGCGGAAAAGTCTCTTCTTGTCCTCCTCCGCTGCCGCGAGGAAGCTCGGCAGCAACAGCCGTGGAGTTCCGGGCGCTTCGGGCGGGTCGGGATCGTGAGCGGCGTGATGGGACGGGTGGTCAGGGGTCGGCTGAGACGGAGGTTGATTGGGCTGAGTCTATTGGGTCTGGCGAGGCATTTATGGGCCGACGGGTTTAGGGCCAGTTTTGGGGATAATCGGCCGCCACGGAAGGAGACGAATTGAGGAGGGTCTAGGCAAGAACTTCCCACTCCTACGCTCGCCGCCATTTATTCAGAGGCTTCTCTTTGTCTAATTTGATCGATTCAATATGCTTCAGCTATTTATTACTCTACCACTACACAGACACAATTGCAATTTACAAACAAACAAACAAGTAAATGAATTGATACCGGAAAGAGGAAGATTTTAAATCAATCTTGCGAGGAACGAATACAGTACACATAAATTCATTAATCTCGGATTTGGTTGTTGTTATTGTATTCTTAGGAGCTGAATAATCTCAAAACCGAAGCTTTCTTATGTTAATTTTTTTTTTTTTTTTTTTTGGTAAACCCTTGGAATCGGTAAAACGAATTCGCGAAGGGATTAAAATAAATAAAAAAAGACGAAAAAGAAGAAGAAGAATCGAAATCTCAGTACATGTATGTGTGGAGTGACAGCAGCGAAAATCGACCCTTGGGCGTAGAGAGAGAGAGCGACGCAGCGGGAAATGGAAGTGGATTTTTAGCCCCAAATTAGCTGCGCGCTTCAGTGGCTCCGTCTCATACCACAAACACACATTTATAATATATATTACACAACACACCTTAACCGCCAAACACAAGTAAAAGGGAAATTGACATTAATAATACCAATGTTTTTCCCCATACTAAATATCAAGGAAAAAAATGCCGATTTCGTTGCCGTTTCGAGCCTCCTGATTTACGGAAATTCGTCATGCCGATGAAATTTCGAACGGAAAAAGTGTGGAAATGGGCAAGTAAAATGCCGTTTTAAAATGCCGATTTCCATGGAAATTCGACGTGCCGACGGAAAACCGAACGGAAATAATGTGGCGAAACAAACACATAAATATATATATTTTTAAATGTAGTTCAAATTTAAAACACTTCAAATCATACATATCTAGCATAAATGTTCTACTTGTTCATGAAATAAATATGTTTCACAACCATATAGTTACAATATAAAAAAAAATGTATCAATAGAATCCCGATGGACGTCCCGGTTGGATAAAACTCGGTTGGTTTTCTTGAAGCTCGCAATACTGAGACCAAGTGAAATTTCCTTGGTACGATTGTTGGAAGTTTTGAACATGTCTGTCGTAGTCGGCTTGATCGTACCCCACAGTTGTACTTATCAGTGGGCATCCCGGTGCACATGCTATGATGTGCTCGGCACCGAACCGATCTCCGCGTACACCGTACATACGACGTCCACGTCCTTGCGAATTCACCTGTGGCTGTGGCACTCCTATCGGGTTAGGATAATGGTAGGAAGGACAAGTATACGAACCGTCACTCTGTGTGTCTGACGTGGTGAATGACATTGTGTCGAACTGAGACATCAAGTGATCGACGCCGTATTCACTGCCAGATGACATGTACGCTCCATATCCTTGCTGGAAGTCACCGCCGTATTCACTACCAGAAGACATGTAATGCGTGGGCGCTCTCTGTGTTCCTCCACCGTAATACGATCCGGTCTCAAAGTCAAAGTACTCTCCGGGTCTGTTAAGCATGTAATATATTACTTTCCATATTCATCATACGTACATTGTTTGTGAACTCCGACATGAATAAATGCGAATACACTGGTAACGTGCCCACAATAATTGCACGTGAAGTGGAACGGGTTTGTTGCACCTGGGGTGCAATGCTTACGAACTCCTTCCTCGCTCATCTTCGATATACCTGCATATTGAATTCAACATTTCAATCCAATTTCAACTTGTCAAAAAATTCTAATCAAAGTATCAAACTACTTTCATTTCAATATGTCAACAAATTTCTTTCACCATGTCAACAAATTTCTTTAAACATGTCAACAAATTTATTTCAACATATCAACAACTTATATTCAAACTCATTTCAATTCAATTCAAAACGTAACAATTTCAATTCATAATCTAATTTAAACATGTCAACAAATTTATTTCAAGATATCAATAAATTCTATTCAAAGTTCAAACTAATTTAATTTCAATTCAAAACGTAACAATTTCAATTCATAATCTAATTTAAACATGCAACAAATATATTTCAACATGTCAAAAATTTCTATTCAAATTCAAACTAATTTCATTTCAATTCAAAACGTAACAATTTCAATATATCAATAAATTCATATTCAAAGTTCAAACTAATTTAATTTCAATTCAAAACGTAACAATTTCAATTCATAATCTAATTTAAACATGCAACAAATATATTTCAACATGTCAAAAATTTCTATTCAAATTCAAACTAATTTCATTTCAATTCAAAACGTAACAATTTCAATATATCAATAAATTCATACACTTAAGTCTTAAATAATTTCATTTATAGCATATACAAGATAAAAAGTGAACACAAAACCTTACTTAAAAACAGAAATAAAACATCAAATTCGGTTTTTTCAGTCGCCGGAAAAACTCAAGGTTCGCCGGAAAAAATGGTGTTTCGCCGGAAAATTTCAAGGTTCGCCGGAATTTAACCAAAAAATCTGGAAAAAATATATATGATAGATCGTCACATTACAAACAACTTTCATGAAGAGGATTACATGAAAAAAAATCATATTACTCAAGAAATTGAAGGTTCAAGTTTCAGAATCTAGGGTTTTGGAAATTCCTTGGAAATTCCTGGAAATTCCTGGAAATTCGTCGACATATTGTTGAATTATACCTTCGCCGTGACGGAAATGATGGAAATTCGCCGATGGACGTGGAATTTCTCCGACAGCCGAGTTGCCTCCTTCCCAGCCCCGTGTCGTTTTTTTTTTTTTCTTTTCCTTCGAGTTTCTTCGAAATTCCTGGAAATGAGGATGCTTTTATACACAATTTTGAACGACATGGAGCGGCATAAAACGACGGAAACGAAATGTCGTTTCGTGGAAATTCCAACGACATCTAACGTGGAAACGACATTTTCTACTTCCGTCGGCCGCTGACCCGTGGAAATGGAATTTCCAGGCGAATTTCCGGGAATTTCTCCGGCATTTTGTTCCTTGCTAAATATCACCCAAAATCTCAAATTTGACAGTAAAGACAAATATAGGATAAATGACATTTTTTGTCTCTCATCTTTGACCACTTTAAAAGTTGCATCCAGAACGAAAAAAACTGTTTTATCAATCCTAAATGATTGTCATTTTTTCACTTTTCAGTCCTTCTGTTAAAAAAACCGTCAAAACAGATGAAAAATGGATCATGTGCTTATCATGTGCTTTTTAAATGAGGACAAAATCGTATTTTAATAATAAATTAAAAAAACAAATCATATTACAATTAAAATTAATAAAATAAATAATAAATAATAGTTAAAAAAAATAAAAATATCTTCTTCTTTTTTCTTCTTCTTCTTCTTCTTCTTCTCTCTCTCTCGCGTTGCTTCTCCGTCGACATGGCCGCGGGATTTACGTTCCTGATCCCGAGCATGGCCCAAATCGAGCTCTTCGCCGCCTCGGCCGGGTCGTCGATCCTCAGTGTCTTCGGTATCAGAACCTTTTTGTAAGTGATGTATATCACTTGGCCGACTAAGGCAAAACGCAAACCAGGAAAAAAAAAGGAAAGAAAGAAAGAGAAGAAATAAAGAAAGAAAAGAAAGAAGAAGAAGAAGAAAGAGAACTCGGGGGAGAGAGCGAGAGAGGGACCAAGTGAGAGGGAGAGAGAAGGTGAGACGGAGTTGAGCTCGCAGAGGAAGAGGAAGCTCGGCCGACAGCAAGTCACCGAGACCTGAAACCCATCTCGAGCGCGCGCCGTGGCTGAGGGAAAACGGCCGCCGCCGAGAAAAAGACACCGGGAAAGAGAGAGAGAGAGCACCAAGGAAGCCGAATCTCACAAGAATTAGGTGAGAATCTCTCTTACTCGGAATGAATTTTGAAAACCTAGGTTAAGATTCAAAATTTGGGATTCTTGTTTGTCTTGCTTGTTTCCGGGAAATTGATTGGCTTGAGAGGTTATTTGAACTTGTTGGTGATGTTTAGTACTCGAATTGTGTGTTGAAATTGGTCATTTGGTTTTTCTCCTAAATTTTTGGCCGAAATCATGGAAATTAGGATTCTTAATTGTAAAAAATTGGAGATTTTGAATTACTAAACGAGATTTGATGATTCTGAGATGGTTTGATGAGTATTTGATTGAATATGTTTGAATTGGGTTTGAACTTTGGACATTGGATGTGGAATTTCAGTTTTGGCCGTGAGTTTTGGTTTTGACCGTTTGAAATTGTCTTTGGCCGTGTGGTGTTAAATTGAGATTCTGGTTTTGATGATTTATGATCTGAGAGTGTTTTGCTATTGTTTGTTGACTCGAGTTCGTAGTGATGATTATAAATTATGACTCGTTAACGTGTTTTGGCCTCGAAGGTGAGGATTCTGGCGGGGTGGCTCTGAAGGGACTCGGGGATGACGAGGTGGCGGTAGTGGGGAGAGAGAGAAGATTTATTTATTTATTTATCTATTAACAGTAATTATGAAGTATAATAGTTAAGGGTATTCTGATAATTTCTTTTTTTTTTGTTCTACACGTGAGAATTTTCAGTCAATTTTAACAACAATGCTAACAGAATGACTGAAAGTGAAAAAGTGACTATCATAAAGGATTGATAAAGCAGTTTTTTTTCGTTCGGGGTGCAACTTGTTAAAGTGGTCAAAGATGAGGGACCAAAAATGTCATTTATCCACAAATATACTTCTCACATATCATTTAAACAAAAATAAAAAAATAAAACATTAATTTTCTCTCTGCCACGTTCTTTTTCAAAACTATGCACGATTGGGATTCTGACTCTTGACTTCCTTCATTCCTTTCATTTTCGAAAAAAAAAAAAAAAAAAAAAACCTTATCTCAACGGCTTCTCATCTCTCTGTTAACGATTCCAACTCTCAAAGTTCATGATATCGACTCTCTTCTCCATTAAATTATTCTCCATTACCATCAACAAAATCAGAAAACCCTTAAAAACTATTACTATGACGAGGGTATCGAAATCCGAAGCTTATGCGCCAAAGAAAATCCGACGATACCCTAGGTCGGCTTTGAAAACGGACCCGAAAGCCCAGTCGTCTCTCAAGAGGAAGGACATGAGCGGAGACCAAAAAAAGAAGTGCGGTACTCCAACGGCGAACTTTGATGATGACGCGTTCATAGTCGCGCCCAATTTGATGACACATTTGTCATGAAATGACTGAATTTTTTTACTTATATGTCACTCACTGATGTTGACCGTTTTTAGGATGGCAAGAGGAGGAAATGGTTGTGGAAAACACACAGGGCCATCAAGCTTGGGACGATGAAGAGTTAGTCTTCAGTGACACTAGTAACATGTGATTTCATAAAACTTATGTATCACGAAATGAGATTGACCACTCTTTTGGTTTTGGACAAGAGAAGGACAACACACAAACATGAGGAGGACAAGAGGTTTACCATGCAAATACACCACTTAGTTTGGAAGTCCAAATGAATGACAATGCTATGGATGAATATGCCTTGTTAAGGACCTAGAGGGTTTAGGAGGTACCTCATTTTTGTATTCCTCTTTTGTAACTCATTTCATAATATTAAGCAATAAGTTTCCGACTCACCAACACCATAAGCAAGCGGGAATATTTGAACACTTGCACAATCTGAAGAATAATAATATATATCTTCAAACTTATAAAAATAACTTTTTTTCTGGAAGGAAGATGGAGAGAGATAAGAGTAAAAAAAGGTTAAAGATAAAATATAGATTTTATTTTTAAAAATTGAAAAAATATATAAAAACTTCATGAATATGATTTTAAAAGAGAAATCTCATTTTGTAGACCAACTTAAAAAAAACAGACGTCTATCATGTTTTCAGGCCAAAATACTCCTTTGAACCTAATTAATAAATTATTATAAAAATAAAAAAAAAAACTAAATTTTTCTCTCATTCTATCACTTCTCCTTTCGCTACCCTCGGACTCTTTCCATCCTCTCGCGTAAAACTTGATTTTTTACACGTTTTTGGAGCAAAAAAATATAATTTTTTTAAAAGAATCAAGTTCTTTTTATTTTCAACTCTATTATTGATGAACATATTGCATTTCATCAAATTTAATTGGAATATATCGGATTACATCCAATGATATTAAAGGGTGGTAGAATTTCATTTTAAAGTTTATGGTGCCCTTTAAATTTTAATTTTTAAAAGTTAGAATTCGATGACTTCCGATATTTAAGATTAATTTCTCATCCAAAGTCATCGGATCCAAACTTTCAAAAATTAAGTTTAAGATGCAACAATGACTCGACAAAGGAGTTGATCTTGATATTATTGGATGAAATACGATGCATTCCGAGAAGATTTATAATGTTGTTATTCATGTTTTCCATGTCGAGTTTCTTGTTCTTTGTTATTCAATGAAAAAAATAGATATATGTAATTACAGTTCCTTTGCAAATGATAAGATTTGTGGTGTTTCTCCTTAGGTAACTTCGAAATGACTAGTTATATTTCTCAATGGCTCTTTCTAACATTGAAATTATGTTTAGGCAGTCTCAATATAACGCACACAATACAGAGTCAATGTATGTGACAACTTTAACTGATATAATAGACGGATAAATAAATAGACATTGCGAAAACAAAATGACACAAGATGTGGTAACTCAGTTCAGTGGAATGTCACCTACTCTGAGGAGGCAGTATGCCCAAGTGGAAAGGAAATTCTCTATATGAAAAGTAGTACAAGTACAACGATGGACTTATATGAACCATGCTTCAATGCCCTTTACCTATACTACCCGTGAATTTCAACTCAGGTTCTCCCTGAATCTGAGCTCCCCTCACTTCCATTCTCAAACAATATCCCGTGTGTTTGGTAGATCTCAATATCAACGCACGTGAACAAGCAATCACGCAAGTACAACACCCACAACAATTCTCAAACACTCAATAGAACAAAAGATGCGTTTAGATAATTACATCACATTCATCAAACAATTAGCTTCCAATCCATCGATCAGGCACGTCTAGAAACCCTAAAAGTATGAATGAAAGCGTATGCACTACTAAGGGAAAAGCGCACGGTTTTTATAGTAGTAAACATCTCTTGAAGTCAATCTAGGATTTCCTTACTCATACATGCGCATATAACCGATGTAGAAAGTCTTTCGCGAACCATTATGGCAAAACGGAAAACTTGCCAGAAATACATATATACTAATGTACAGGGACAAGATGTCTTAGCACAAAGTGCAACATGATGCACGACATATTTCCAAGCAAACTTGCAATAAAAAATAAGCAAACAATAGACGAATTAACAAACATATTCATCACGAACCAATAAGAGTGAAAGAGCGGTATAGAGAATGTCACTCGTGGTAGAAGTCATCAGTTCAAGCCTGATTATCTCTAAACTCAATGTTAATCTCAGAACAAACTTTAATAATGAATTCCAATTCGGTGGTTTTGATATCAGTGTAAACAATTCAACTCAAGAAACGATTCCATTTTGATCATCGAGTATCTGCTAAGACCGAACGCCATCGAAGAGGAAGACGAAGAAAATGGAGCTCTATTGGTTCCTTGAAATGTACGGTCTGATTCCTCGTCACCATTGAAATCTCTTGACATGAAACTTCTACTCGTAGAAGAAAGAAGAAATTCAGGAATTTTATTTGAAAAAGTAGATCAAAATAAACGAGCCATCTATGTGGCTGCACCCACAAATATGTTTATAATATGTGTTTGTTTGTAATGATAATAATTACAAAAAAAAAGAAAAAAAAAACACTGTGATCTGATCTTCAGATGTTTGGAAAACTATACACCTGTTTAATCAAATAATTGGGAGTTTGTATGGATGTATATGGAATTAAAGTAAATATAGGATAACGGTAATTATTATCTCTAAAAGGACAACTACAATAAAAGAACAACGTCCCCACCTATTTGTACCTGTAAGTCATTTGTTATTATGATACTTTGCGACACTTATCTCCAATTAATTAATAGAAAAATTGACATCAATAATACCAACTATTTGTCATTTATTAAAAATCAATTAAAATCCAAATATTTACACATTTAGTACCAAATGTGTCACAGAATCAATCATTTAGTGACTAAATGTGTCACGGAATCAACTAGTTCGTGACCGATTTGTAGAGCTGAAAATGGTTCGGTTAAGTTTTGGCCCGTTTTACAAACCGGAACCGAATTTTCGGTTTTTAAATTGCTAGACCAATAACCGGACCGAATTGGTCCAAAACCGAAATTCGGTTATCCGAATTTTTCGTTAACCGAATTATGCAAACCGATATCAGCCGGTTATGAAAAGCGGTTATCCAGTTTTGGAACTGGTTAACCGGTTTCATAACCGGTTTTCCGGTCCAAACCAATTTATTTTCCTACAATTTTGTACTAATTTAAAATAAAAATAAAAAATTGGTTAATAAAATTCAAAATTAGTTATCCGATTGAAACCGGTTATCCAGTTTCATAACTGGTTATCCGGTTTCAAAATTGGTTATCTGTTTTATAAAAAAAAAATTGGTTAAATCACCGATGACCAAATTTTTGGATATTCAAAACCAATAATCGATCCAGTTTCATAAATCAGATCGGTTAACCAAACCGAATTTTCGGTATGATGACGTTGTTAGGAATATTGCCCACTTGAAGATAATGAATAAATGATTACTAAATTCGATAATAAGATTACTTTATTAGCATTATATGATTAGTGGGTTGAGTTCTAAATAATTAGAATCAATAACAACTATCTTCCATAGCCTCCGTATTAAACTGAGTCACGTGTTGGGCACCTGAGTTCGGGCGGTGTGCTAAAACATGGTCGATGACTGATATACGCCTGGAAAGCTATATCTAAAGTCATATATGTGGAACACATAGGTGAAGGCTGATCACTATGTGGGAGCATTCTACACTTGTGGTAAGTGTACGACTTGGACAGGTCTTGGTGTAGATGTGTCGTTTAAGGACCGTTACGACACACTAACCGAGGTCACTATGATGGTCACAGTGAGACTTGATCTAAATCCTGAAGTGATCATGGACACTGGGTTATGTTACTGGGCTCTTTGACTCATTCGCTAAAAGGTTATTCATGCTAATCACATCTTATGTCTTGGGAGTTTTCTCAGAGCATGATTCGAGTGGGAAGTGATTTACAGATACGGAATCCAGCCTTCCTGAAAGAAGGTTAATGTTCACTCACCTAAGGGTTGATTCCAGAACCGATAGATTGCTAGCACTTTCGAAGTAAGTAACGTTCGAAAGAATCTTTCGCTGGGGAAGCAACAATGCTTAGGGCTGATATGTATCAAGAGAAGTATAACGGAAAAATTGACTTCTCTTGACACGGGTTGAACCTGGAGGATCTTGATCACGAACTGACTATATCAGTGGACACTCGTCACGATGAGTAAATATAATTCTAGTATAAAGGAGAGTTCAGTCTTGGCTTACAAGGTGGAGTATTTGACCAAGATTAGACGAATCGATGGACAAAAGAGAAATGACTATTTCGTCTTTTTCATCGGATTTGTTAAGCTCCTATTACTAGGTCCATAGTCCCCGATTCGGCTCTGATAAAGGCGGATAAGAACTTTCGTATAATAATGTCTATCATTATTAATCTCACTTGCTGTAATTGTGATTGACAGCATTAATTATGGAAAACGGGTATTCGCAGAATTAAATAAATATTTATGGTAGAATTGTTTATTTATTGTTTGATCAAGTAAATAAACAATTATTAATTATTTGTTTATTGTTGGACCAAGTAAATAAATAATTAATTGGGTTTTAAGCAATTGGGCCTTGCACACATGAAAAATTCGAATTAGGGTTTTGGCACTAGGAATTTGCGCAAATCCCCTTGGCCGTGTGCCATCAAGTTCGAAATTTCAATATTGGTATTTACCAATATTTTCTCTTTAGTTGTTTAAATAAAAGAGAGAGAAAAATATAAGATATTGTCATATATTTTCTCCTTATTTAAAGGAAAGTATTTAGGAGAATAATATATTCTCCTTTATTATCTCACTAAATAAATTATTCTCTATTTAAATAAAAGAATAATATCCCATAGATATTGATCTGGTGGATGAGAGAAAAAGTAGGATTCACTTGCTGAGATCCAATGGCCTAGATTTAATCCACTAGTGTGAACACAATAAAAGGAAATAAAATATTCTGGAAGATTCCATGAATATCTCTTTTTTACTACTATAAATAGGGGTTCATGAGAAGGCAAAAATTAAGGATTTTGACCTAATAATTTCGTGCATTCTAGCCTCCTTGGCCGTGCGAAATTCTCTCTCTCTTCCCCTCGGAAATTCGTTTCCATTCTTAGTAAAATTAGAGCAAGATCTCGAAACACCTACTTTCGTGATCTAGTGAGATAAAGACTGTGCCCACTCATCTTTCTTATTCGTCTCGGAGATTACGTTTCGGAAGACTAAGGTGTCATCCTCGAGTCCTTCATCAAGACGACTCAAGACGAAGACGGATTGTGAAAGCTTTCAGTTCGTGAGCCAAAAACTGTAAGTATTCGTTTTACTCTTATAATCGGTTGCTTGGTAGATATGCTCTCGTGAATTAAATTAATTAAACATAACTAGATCTTGTTAATTATAACCATAATTTAATTAGCTTATGATCAGCGTAATTAATTATTTTTTTCCGCATTAATATGGTTATATGGTGGAATCATCTCAAAAGAGGCGCGTCGGAGCGATCGTTCGTGTCCGATGCGCGCTCGATATACCAACAAGTGGTATCAGAGCTAGATGTTATGATTAATTAATCGATTCGTTCTTGTAATTAATTTAAATATGGTTTGAATGAAATTATATGTGGATGTGAATTTCATGCAATTCAATATATGATATGTGAATTGTGATTCGTGGTTTGATCGTAGAATATTTGATTCTCGCTTTTCTAGATTTTTTGTAAACCCGAAATTCAAAGGGTATAGGTTTTATGTAATTATTATTATTATTGTTGTAATCCGATGGTGCGACGTTCTTGATCACGACGATCGGCGAGAGACGGATACAATACGAAGAAAGCCTCCACGACCACGCCACAAGAAAACTTGTCACAAAATTTTGTGACAAGTTTCGGCCGTCCTCTTCGTGCCGGGCCGCGCCCTCGTGGCAGCGGCGGTCCGGTGCAGCCTCAAGTCTAATCTTGACCTAGGTCAAGATTAGAGGATTCGTCCGGGTCTCAGCCCGGAAACCCTAGTGGGCCCACGGGCCCACTCATTAAAAAAAAAAAAAGTTTTTAAATGTTTTATTTAATTAATTATATGGGCTGAGCTCTAATGATTTTTATTTAAAACATTACAAAATAAATGATTATGATATCGATTTATTTTAAATGGGACATTGGAATGTGCCCTTACTTAATTAATTTTTTCGATAAAAAATTAGAAAAATTAAATAATTTGATATTGATTTATTTTTCTAAGGGACATAAAAATGGGCCCAATTGAATCCATGGGCCAATATGATTGGGCTCATCTTGATTTACTTTATAGAATCAAATAGGAAACGATCAATCCGAATCAAACCATTCTTGCATGCTCTTGCTTGTTTATTTAATTACTATGCCATGCTTGTATGCTATAACTTAGATCATGTATCGTATGTTAATGGTTGTCATGGGCTTTCATTCATTAAAATTGTCTAATTGGATTAGGATAGTTAATTAATGAATGAGTTGAACGGATCGGAGAGCTCTGTCACCAAGCCGATAAGAGGCTAAGCTGAGAGGTACTTAAGAAGACCTAGTGTCTCACCTTCTCTACTGGGAGTTTTTCCATGATGGAATACTTTTAGGATAATCAAGACTAGATGTCACGAATTCCTAATCACTAAGCTATATCGAAACATCTGTTTTTAAGGGTAGCTTAGAAACACTCGAGTTTTTAATATGACTTAGTTAACTCGAGTGGATCACCTAGATTAAAGTTAATGCTAGGAAAATTAAAATACTGAAAGTATATTGAGTCGTAGGTCTCCAACATTGACACAACACCGTGAGGATGAAAGATCCCCTCGTGGGGATGAAAGCCAATAGTCTTGGGTTTGCTCAAGTAAGATTATTGGTATTCAAAGAAATATTTAAAAGCCAAAAGTCAAATTACTTTCTCAGCGTACTTGAGCAAACCCAAGACTATGGAGACATCTTCTCTGATCAACCTCTTCTTCAAATCGTCATAGTACATCAACACGACAGTCTCGACATAAACCTCCAGATCGTCGCAATCGCTGATTTCCACCGAGTGAGCAACACCGCGAAGCTTATCGGCGAAGAACCGGCTCTTGGAAGCCAGAACGCTCTTGTGAACGTCTGTGGAAACACTAACCCAGCCAAAGCTCTGAAACGGCACGCTATCGACGAGCTTTGCGACTCGCTCATGGGTTTTCGATTCCGACAGTCTGAATCTCGTCGATCTCTTCGATCCCGGAGCCGCGGCCGCTACTCCCTCTCCCTCCTGCATATCCGCTGCTTCTAGGGTTCGACAGATCTTCGAGCTCGACTCCGCTCACGGCGGAATCGAAGCCGTCGCTCATTATCTCACGCTTAACTCCGACTCCATTTGAGGACATCGGAGCTTCCGACGGGGATTGTGTGGCGGATTCGGGCGATCCATGGTTGTCGGAGACAGAGGATGAACGCGAAGAGGACATCGCAAAGTTGGATGCCGGCGAGAATGGCGAGGGTTTGGGTTTGGGTTTGGGTTTGGCCTCTCTCTCAGTTACGGTTTTCTGACGTGAATTGGGGAAAAGGGTCTGATGAATCGGGGAAAAGGGCATTTTAGGTATATTATTATTTTTTGGCTAATTTCTTAATAAAAAACAAACGTTGGCTATTATTTTAAAAGACCCCTCATGAGTGGCTACTTGTTTACACAGTTACGTATATACTTTTTCACAGGAAAAGTTGCGCTTGAGTTTGTTATTTTACGCGTAGTTGTATTAGGTTTTCTTTTATGCCAAAAGTTTTATAAATACATCAGACCCCATAATCCATTTTCTTTTCTTTTTCACGCCATTCTATCCCTCAGCCTTCTCTCCATTTTCCTTTCTCTCCCTCTCCCTTACTTTTCCTTTTCATAAAACCCTAGCCACCAAGGACTTTTAGATCTATCTTTTTGGAGTGTAAAACTCTTAGGAAGCACTTTTTCATCCTCTCTATTAAGGTATTTCGTGTTCCATCACTAGATTATACTAGAATATTATTATTCTTCTCTCTTTTTATAAGCAAACTATTTTTAAAGTGGTTTCTGGTTCGGATTAAGAGAAAACCGATTTTAATACGCTTATTACGGTTTTGATATTGATTATTTTGCGTTGATTCTTTTTTGAAACACTATTTAAGATGTCTTCTTTTTAAATCTGCAATCGAAAAATATTTTCAGGCTGTACATAATATTTTATGAATTTATTTCGATCAGTGCGCGTACCAGTTTTACAGTTTTGATCAAATTTTAGAAATCGTTTTTCAGACGCTTAGTGTGAATTGCCTGTTTATTATTTTTATTCGAAAGTTTTTGCAATGGTTAGCACTATGTGTCGTTTTTCTAAATATGTAATTTATTTTAAGTTTCAATCAAAAAGTTTTACGGTATAAGAATTTTGGAAACGATGCGCATATTGGTTTTTACAAGTTCTTTTTTTTAGTCAAATTGTTGCATCTTATTTTATTTTTAATAAATAGTTAAAAATTTATTTTGGCCGTGATGCCTTTACAAAAAGTGCTCAAAATTATATTTTATACGTACTGGAATTTTTACAAAAGTTTTTTTCCAGAGTTTTAGTTTTCCCCGAAACCCTAATAGCCAATGGTATTTTTGTAATTTCACGTCGGATCTCGTTTCTGAAAATTTCCAGAAACTAAGTCATGTATCAAATCCTTTTCTTACCGATAAGTAATAGTCAACCTTTTCCGTTTAGGTTCCGAGTCGTTGAGAGCATCTTTTTCCTTCGACGGTCTTCGATCGTAATTCCGATATTCAGGTGAGAATAATCTCACTGCAACAAGGATTAGTTAAAAAAAATATACTAAGTATTATTTGATATGAAGTATTTATGTATTGTGTGAATTTTTGTGTGTGTGTTTGTTCGGAATGTGCTTGGTATGATATGATATGACGATATGTGAGGTTATGTTATTATCTTATGCTGTGTATTAGAATAACTATAACACGTCTTATCTTTCTAGCTATGTTATCATGTATGTTTTTATCTTATGTCGCTCATGCTTTTAACGTAATAAACACGATTAATAAGTTAAGTAAGCAATGGAGTCGTACCGCCTCGAACTACGGAGGTAACTAGAGGAATTTCTCGAGCCGAACTACGGGCTCACATAGAGAGTTCCTCATATGTTTATGTATGTGACGGGGCGTTCTATGGGAGGTCGCAGCCCCATGGTTCGTTACCAAAGTGTACACTAAAATCGGTACGGCTACTCTAGGGGACCCCCGAACTAAAATACGATAGACATTTAATAGGGTATCTCATGTCACAGTTAAATTTAAAGTACTAATAACCGGTTCATGCATTTTATTTTATTACTTCTGTTTTGTGAGTTATAGTTATTCTCGCTGAGCGTTGGCTCACTCTATGTATATACGTCCGTGTTGTAGGTAAACAACATATGAACAAGTGAGGATGGTGGATCAGCGGCGGCGATAGCGAGAGGGTTGGGTTATGGTTGCCGTTTTCGAAAATAAAAGACTTCCGCTTTGCTTTCAGTTTTTCAATAATCCAAACCCAAGGTTTTATTTTTCATGGTTTAAGTTATGTTTTTCAATTCCGTTAAAGGTTACGACTTTATTTATGGTATTTATTTACAGGGCCGGCCCTGACCTAAGGCGGACAAGGCTTGTGCCTTGGGCTCCCCCAATTTAATTGGGTTAAAAAAAAAAATTATTTGACACTTTTTGCCTAGTTTTTAGAAAATTTACATTTTTTACCCTAAAAATTTACATTTTTGGCCTATTTGCTAAAAAAATTACATTTTTTATTAGTAATATAGGGCCCCAAAATATTGAATCGCCTAGAGTCCCCGGTGAGTTTGGACCGGCCCTGTTTATTTACTATGGTATTTTTGGGTTTTTATTTTTTATTATGCAACTTCGACTTTTTGGTTGTTTTCGTTCATCAAGTTTTAAAGGAAAATTTATTTTTTTTAGGTTATGAGTTTTTCAAACTTTATATTTTAAGTTATGTTTTTTTTTTTTTTTAAAATTTACCTCAAATTTTCTTAAGTTTTAAAAAGTAAGATAAGTAAGACGGTCCGAAAAGTCGGGTCGTCACAATAGAAAACCCACCAAATTAAAATATTTAAATTTTAATTTAGCTAATGTTTTTGGAAATTTTAGAAATTAGCCGGCTGTTTTTATTGATTGCAAAAAACTATCAGGAATGCCCTTAATATAGATCCCGCGCATTTGCACGTTTAAGTATATAAATAAACTAAAATGAATAAATAACTGTGATAATTAGAATCCCGTAAAACGATAAACAACTAGTCAACTACCCCAAAATACACAAGAATTTTAATTTCAAATAAAATTTCTTTATTCTTCGTCATTTTCGTTGTCCATCAAGAAGGAGAAGAAATAAAAATATGCATAAGAAGATGAAGTTGTCGACCTATTAACAATTATTAACTGCTTAAAACAAATTATTAACAATGATAATTTAGAAGAAAAAACCCAAAAAAATCAATGTTAGTATTGTAAATAAAAAATTGAGTAATAATTTTGACCAAACACTAGCGGGACACAATCTATAAGAAAAAAACTCAAAAACCATAGAAACTAAAAAAAAAGGTTAACATTTATTATGATTATTAACCGTAAGCGATTAGTAACACTCAACGAACATAACTATAAAAAATAATTATCAATCATTATAACTAGTATAAACCTAACATACCATAATCGACTAAAGACCATGGAGATGTAGCCATATTCATACTCTAGCAGCCATGATAAAAAAAAAATAAATTATATCATTAAGTTACGTGAATTTGACATCAATTGTGAAATCCCAAATTTTTAAGTTTAATTAAAAAGATAAAATTTTGGTGTTCGAGTGACGTTAGTTTTTTTTAATAAAGTAGCAGTGAATGATTTAGTTACGTGGTAGTTTTTGAAGTTTTAGTTTTTTATGTGTGTTTTGGTGTGTTTTTGAATTTTAATATACTCTTTAAAATACAAATTATTGATATATATTGTATATAAATTATATATTATAAATAAGTTATGTATATATATATTATATACTTAATTAATTTGTTAAGTTATATATATGCATGTACGTTATATGTATTTTTATATGTATGTACATATATATAATTAGGTTATATATTATGTTATATAATAATATAATAATATTATACTAAGTCATGTAAAACATAGTATATATAGTAGTAGGATTATATATATATATATATATATATATATATTAGGTTATACATATACGTTTATATATAGATATATATATATATATATATATATTAGGTTATACATATACGTTTATATATAGATATATATATATATATATAATAATAATAATAAGTAATATATTAAGATTAGAAGAATGATTAGAGTTTGGGTTTTTAGGATTTAGGCTTTTAGGGTTTGCGCTTTTAGAGTTTAATTAAACCATATATAAGCATCCCATCTTTTTCTTTTAACGCTTATTCTATGCTCTCCATCCCCTATTCCTCTCTTTGTTTGTAAATTCGTAGCTCTAAATAGGTATGTTTTATTTTCTATCTGGTTCGGATTTCTTGAAAACGGTTTTTAAAACTCTTGCCCCGGTTTAAACAAAATGGTTTTGCGTTGACTCTTTTTGGAAAAGTTAGGGTTAAGTGTCTTCTATCTAAATCTTTAATCGAAAAATATTTTTATAAAATACATAATATTTTCCGATTATTTTTAAATCAGTGCACAGACCTGAGACCTATTTCCGATTTTCGGATTTTAAACGCTTATTGTGGATTCAAAAATTTTGGTTTTGCATTGATTCTTTTTGGAAACGTTAGTTTGAAATGTCTTCTATCTAAACCTTTAATCGAAAAATATTTTTGTGAAATACATAATATTTTCTGATTATTTTAAAAACGGTGCGCAGACAGTTTTTAACAAAAATTTTAAAGTTAGATTTTAGCAGTTCTTTTATTTTTAATAAATAGTTAGAAACTTATTTTGGCCGTGATCCCTTTACAAAAAGTGATCAAAATTATGTTTTATACGTACTGTTTTTTTTACAGAAGTTTTCTCAGAGTTTTAGTTTTTCACCGAAACCCTAATATCCAAGGGTATTTTGGTAATTTCACTTTGAAAGTCGTTTTTGAAAATTTCCAGAACCTGAGTTGTCTTTAGAACTTCTTCAACAGTAGCTTAATAATATTTTTCCATCGATTAGGTTCCGAGCCGCTTAGCTTTTCCGAGCCGTCTAGTTTTCCCGAGCCGTCCACGATCAACGATCGTACTTTCCGAAATGAATGTGAGAATAATCTCACTGCAATACAGATTAGTTCAAAATAAAATACGATAAGTATACGATCTGAATGAGTTAATAATATTTTTTTATTGTTATTATATGTGATTGTTGACATATGTGTGGTATGATATGATAAATTTTGAATGATATGTTATGTATGCGGAGTTTATGATATGCTATGGTATGGTATGGTATGCTATGTGATGATATGATATGGTACGATATGTTATGTGATGATATGTTATAAATTAGATTACTTATATCATGTTCTTTTTCTAGTCATGTTATCATGTTTATTGTATGTCATACGTCATTCGTGCATGTAACAAAAAAGTGAAAAGATAAAGATAAGCAAGGGAGTCGTACCGCCTCGAGCTACGGAGGTCTTAAGGAGAATTTATCGAGCCGACTTACGGGCCCAAATGGGGAAATTTCTCGGGCCGAGGCCCTAATAAGTTTATAAGATAGAGCGAAGTGTGGGACCTTGCAACCCCATATCTTCGTCTCTAAAGTGTGCACTGAAATATGTACGACTACCCTAGGGGCACCCCCGAATTAAAAGTTGATAGAATCAAGAAAAGAAAGATCAAGTCACCGTTTAGTTTTAAAATACTAATAACCGGTTCATGCATTGCATTACTCTTTTTATTTTGTGAGCTTTATATTATTCTTGCTGAGCGTGAGCTCAGCTCTTCGAAAAAAATATACGTCTGTGTTGTAGGTAAACAACTTGCAAAGAAATGAGCAGGGCGGACCAGCGGCGTCGATAGCGAGAGGGTTAGGTCATGGATTCCATTCACGAATTAAGTCTTCCGCTACGAGTTATTAAGAAATAAAGTTTAAAGTTTTGTTTTCGTTATTAAGAAATAAGTCTTCCGATACGAGTTTTTAAGAAATAATTTTTAAATGTTTTTATTTTCATTTACGTCGAAGTTTCAAAGAGTTTTCAAATTTGGTTGAGATTTAGAATACGGATTATGTTGTAGTATTATTGCCGCTATGTTTTGTTTAAAATTGGTTTCGGTTTTGGTTAAGTATTTTTCTAATTAATTTGTTTTAAATGCAAGCTAAATTTTTCTAAATGTTTTGTTTCTTTTTAAGATCTTCAAAATTTTAGTTCGCCTTGTTTCGATGTGTTTAAAAAAAAAAAATTTCCTCCAAGTTTTCTAAAGAATTTTCTAAAGTTTAAAAATCGGGTCATCACATCAATATTACTAAACTCATGTCAATTACCCGAAATCAACAAAAACTTCAAACTTGACAATTGCATTACTCAATGGAGGAGAGATAATTAATTTCTTATAAAAATACAATATAATTTCTTATAAAAATACAATATAAAAAATCTCATAGCTGGCTGGAAAACAAAATATACCAAAACATCGATTTTCTTCCTTTTAGACAATATTTAAAAAAACATTTACCAGTAACGTACACGTGATTTTTTTTTTTTGTTAATCTCTTTAACACCACATTCGGGCTCAATGAGCGGGAGCGAGTGAGAGAAACGAAGGGTAAGTTCATAAATAAGTGACTTCAATGTTTTCGAAATGCCGTTTTCGTTGTCGTTTCGAGCCTCCTGATTTACGGAAAATCTACAAGTCGATGGAAAACCGGACGGAAAAAATGCGGAAAAAGGCATTCGATTTGCCGTTTTCAAATGCCGTTTTCCATGGAAAACCGACAAGCCGATTGAAAACCGAACGGAAAAAATGTGGCAAAATATATTTAATATATATACATGTAGTACATACATATATTTTTCATTATTTAAACATATATAAAGAAAATACATTATGTATATAATCTTTTTTTAATAGAAAATATTTATAAATTTGTGCTATTAATGTATAATACATTGTATATAATATTTTTTATAATTTGTTTCTTAAAAAAACGACAGCAAAAAAAAATTCAGGGGAAAAAAATGACTAAAAATGACAAACGACGAAAATCGACGAAAAACGAAAAACAACGAATATCGGCGAAAAACGACGACGAGACGACATATTACCCTGTTGACGGTCGCTGACTCGCCAGAAACGAATTTCCTGGAAATTCGCCGACTTTTAAATCCTTGGCTTAAACCACCATCTTAGCATATGATTTCACAAAGTGGATAGACAAAAGCACTACGAAAGCCCAAAAAGAGTGAGAATTTCAGCTTCTTTGATAGTGAATTAGCTCGAAAGATTTCAAGACAAGGCAACCATTGCCAAATTAAGAGAGTTGCAAAAGAAGGCTCCGACACTAATGCAATTTAAATATTTTTGAATTGATGCATCGGTATTGAGCTTATAGTGGTCGCAACTTAAAAACATCTACTTAATTTGGGAGCGATCATGTCTAGGTTCAGGACCACTTGCCAAATTATGAGTAGTAGGTATTACGAATTGGAAAGACTGGAATTATCGAAGAAATATATTGACGTTCACGAGATAATTTAGTATGGATTCATAATGATTTTTTAAAGAGTCTTATTCTTAGAATTTCAAACAAACAAGGTAATCAATATTTTGTGAAATATATATTATATAAAATGCAATAAAAAATAAAAGTCCAAATAAAATAAAAATATGAAAACCAACGACAATATAATTTTTAAGCTAGCATCACTGGCATGT
Source organism: Urtica dioica subsp. dioica (assembly GCF_054948205.1). Taxonomy (NCBI): domain Eukaryota; kingdom Viridiplantae; phylum Streptophyta; class Magnoliopsida; order Rosales; family Urticaceae; genus Urtica; species Urtica dioica. The sequence continues at coordinate 21,510,523 of NC_142765.1, forward strand.
CTAAATTCTAGACCCAAAACTATCACCATTGCATACTTGGAAAGTAAAATAAATATTATTTGATTAAAACAACAATAAAATATAAAAGTATAAACAAAATAAATAGATGAAAACTAAAAAAAAACAATTTTTTGTGGGCTAGTCTAAAATCCACATTCAAGTTCAAAACCACCACCATTCCATTGCATACTCAACAAAGTATAATAATAATAAAAAAACAAAAGTAATCAATAAAACTCATTTCTTTAAAAAACAGCAGACAATATTAAAAAAAAAACATTTACCAGTAACGTACACGTGAAATGTTTTTATTTTTGTTTTTGTTAATTTCTTTAACAGCACATTCGGGCTCAATGAGCGGGAGCGAGTGAGAGAAACGAAGGGTAAGCTCGTAAATAAGTGACCTCAATGTTTTTGGGTTTTATCATTTTAGATTTTGTTTATGTCCGAAATCCAAAATCCAAAGAATCTCTCTCTCTCTCTCTCTCTCTCTCTCTCTCTCAAAACTGACCATTTTCGCTTCAGAAAGCCGTGACCCTAAAAAAGCCCTTTCTCTTCCTCAGCAACAAATTAAAACCAGAGAAAGATCGAAAGCGAAGCGAATCACATTTTTGCAATTTCACATTCTCTTTATATTGCACAAGACACGGTTATATCTAATATCTCTCGAGTCAGGTTTGTTCTTTCTTTCTCTTTCATTTTTTTATTCCTTTCTTTGATTTTTTTTTTCAATCTTAGTTTTTTTTTTCCCTTCATATCTTTACTGTCACGACGTAGAAGCACTTCGGAACTAGGTTTTTCACAGATCTCTGGTTTTACGTGTGCATTAGTAGAGGATTAGTTGCGTTTTGAGTCTCGTTTTGCTGCTCAAATCCCCAGCGAAACCCTGGAGTATATATTCTTGGGTTCGCTTTTTCTGTTTGGTTTTCAATTGACGCTGTGAGTTTTGGAATCAGTGGATTCCGGAGAGTGCAATCTGGTTCATATATCGGCTCCGGATCCGAGTTGTGAATATTCTAAATATAATTTAAAATAAATAGTTTGGCCGGCAAAAGACTTTTCTTAATTGAATTTCGTTTGGCGTTTCGAATAAATAAGACTTTTTATTATTATTTAAAAGCTTGACCTTTTTTTGGTGCCTCTGAGCGATGCTCTCTTTTGGACAGTTCAGAGTAGTTATTTGTGTTTCTTTTTTCTTTCTTTTGAAAGAAAATGAGTTTTGGATTGTTAATCACATGTTTTTTGCTCCCACTTTTCAGGAGGATCTAGACAGTTCAAGAAGAAAGAATTTTGGTGCTTGGCTTTACCTGATTTGAGGTAAGTGTTGCCTAACTGGTTCACGATTGTTTCAAATTTACTATTTTTGTTTCTTTCTCTTTTCTGTACCTTGAAGTCGCTTCCGTGTGAGCATACAGTTGAAGTTTGGATTTCCTCTTTGGTTCTTTTGTATCTGTTTTGGTTCAGGATGAGATTTCTCTGGTGGTTATCTCTGGGATTTTTGTAGGTGTTGGCGGTCGAGAAGAGAATGGCTGACACGAATTCGGTTGATTTGGTTCTTGATTTCCTGCGTAAAAATCGGTTCACTGGAGCTGAGGCGGCTTTACGCACTGAACTTGGTAATCGCCCTGATTTGAATGGTTTGCTCGAGAAGCTTAGTCTTGAAAACAAGGACTCGAGCAATTCCGTGGTCGGAGAGAATGGGGGTAAACCAGTTGTGGAGAATCAAGGGTTGCCAAGTGTCGCAGGTGAAGTTGCCAAAGAACTTATAGTTAAAGAGATCCAGTGTGGAACTGGTGTAAATGGGTCTGAAAGTAAGTGGAAAAATGCTTCTACTTCTTCTTCTTCTTCCGGTGAGCGGAGTAAAGTGAGTGAAGCAATCAAGCCGGGTGAAAAGGGATTTACGTTTTATAAAAATTCAGAGGACACTGTTCTCGATTTGCATTCATGGAAGTTCAGCTCTAGCAACGGTACGGCTAATCAGTATGCTGGCGGTGAGAATTCTACAAATGCTGGTAAGACTACCGTGAAGCCAGAAGAGGGTGTTAGTTTATCAAGTGAAAAGAAAACTCCTTGGTCGGGAAGTACTAGTAAACATGTTCCCGAGCAAGAACACGAAAGGACCCAGATAAGTGAATCAAAGGAACTTGATCAGCATCTCAAGACTAGCGGTGGATTCCCAAAGGACAGCTTCACTGATAGTCTGTGGTCGAGGAGCGAGGAAGCCGCACCATTGCTTTCAGATGTGTGGAAAGATTGTCCTGTCAAAACTGTTTTCCCGTTCTCCAAAGTAGACGCGTCAGTTGGTAATGATAGTGGTTCGGGTTCCAGCAAAAAGGAGGGAAAGCGAAAAGCAGTGTCGGATGATGTTAGGGCAGCGATAAAGGAGCAGGTTGATGAAGTGGGGAGAACTTTATTTTTTGGAAAAACACAAGGAAGCTCTGAGCATAAAGAAGAGTTGCCGAGGTTGCCGCCGGTTAAGCTCAAGTCGGAGGACAAGCTGATGAGTGTAAATTGGGAGGAAAAGTATGATCGAGACTGTCCTGTCTCACAGCTCAGTGCTATTGACAGCTCCTTGCTAATAGGGTCGTATTTAGACGTCCCCATTGGGCAGGAAATCAGTTCTGCAGGTTAGTTAAAACTATAAACCTGGTGTAGTATCTTCTTTCATAATACCTTGTCTCTTCGTAATATTATTAGACACCCTGGAAGTTTTCATTGGTAGGTTAATACACTCATATCCCCGCTCTTTTCTAGTTTTGGGGTTGAGTATCCTTGTTATTGACATGTTAATGAGATCTTTGTCAGAGGCATGCTTGATAATATCTTTTTCTAATGCGACTTTCCAAGGAAAACCTATAGTGATTGAAAAACAATTTTTTTTCCCCTTCCTGTATCCAATGTAACTTTAGGCATTTGGCTGATAATATATTAAGTCCATCGTCGATTAGGTTCCTCCATCAGCCTGAAATTTCGCTTGATTAAGGTGAATTTCAAATTTTATCATGAAAGAGTCCGTGAAACTTTTGCTCGATATATTTGTTCAAATTAGGTTTTCTCATTTGATCATAGTATTTGTAATTCGACATAGTATTTTCTCAACATTATGCTTAATGAAGACAAGGCTAAGTTGTTTCTGTACTATTGTTCTAGGTGGGAAAAGAACTGGTGGAGGCAGTTGGCTATCGGTAAGTCAGGGCATTGCAGAGGATACATCTGATCTGGTTTCTGGTTTTGCCACTGTTGGTGATGGCTTGAGTGAATCTGTAGACTATCCGAATGAGTACTGGGATTCTGATGAATATGACGATGATGACGATGTGGGATACATGAGGCAACCTATCGAGGACGAGGCCTGGTTTTTGGCTCACGAAATTGATTATCCAAGCGACAACGAAAAAGGAACTGGGCATGTTAGTAGTGTTCCAGATCCTCAGGAAAGAGATCAAACCAAAGACGATGACGATGATCAATCTTTTGCCGAGGAGGATTCTTACTTCTCCGGAGAGCAGTATTTTCAGTCTAAAAATGTCGAACCGGTCACTTCTTCGGATGATCCTATTGGGCTATCTGTGACGGAAATGTACGGAAGGGATCATAATAACGACTTAATAGCTCAATACGATGGACACTTGATGGATGTAGAAGAACTAAATTTGATGCGCGCAGAGCCTGTCTGGCAAGGCTTTGTCACCCAGACAAATGAACTTGTCATGTTAGGCGACGGAAAGACTCTGAAGGACAGTGAAAGACAGCGATTAGATGATGTTTGCGCTGAAGAAGATCAGCACGGTTCGGTGAGATCAATTGGTGTAGGAATCAACAGTGATGCCGCAGAATTCGGCAGTGAAGTACGGGAAAGTTTGATCGGGAGCGAAGGAGAACTTGAATATTACCGGGATCGTGATGCCGGGTTTAATTTGTCCAGACACGATCCAGACATGAAACAACATGCCAGAGACAGAAAGAAAGTGGCTAAGCAAGAATTGAAAAAATATGTTGTTGGGAATAGTGTGGGGACATCGATGGAGATGAAAAGTCCGACGGAGGGTTTGTTCTCGTTTCCTCCGCCGTCAAGAGACGAGCTTCTGGTGCAGTCGAGCTCAAGTAAACCTGCGTGGTCAAAGTTGAACAACTCTAATGCTGTTGTGGGTGATGATACTGATGAATGCTTAAATGCTTTAATGAGGTCTGATGATATGCTTTCTTCGTGGAGGCGGAAGAGCAGCGATTCTTCACCTGCTAAGAGTTCTAGAGAGGAGGAGGATAATGAAGATAACGCCATCGGGTCCGGTAATTCTTCTCCGTCGACACTCTCGAACTACGCTTATGCGGAGCGAGAGCGCGCTCGGAAGGAAGACGATGAGAAAGCTGGTGTTGCGAGGGAAGAAGACACAGCTACATCGCTCGAGGACGAGGAAGCCGCTGCTGTCCAAGAGCAAGTGAGGCAAATTAAGGCTCAAGAGGAAGAGTTTGAGACCTTCAACCTTAAAATTGTGCACAGGAAAAACAGGTATAGCTTTCTTAAATCAGAAATTTTAAAGATTTTTCTTTCATCCCTGAACAGTTTTTTTTTTTTTACCATGAGAGTGAATACATGTATTGCATGAGACCTTATATGTTTAAAAATGTCGCTGTATTTGTTTTTTTATTTTTCTTTTTTGAGGTCTTTGGAAGGGGATGATGAATCCTCAGAAACAGTATAATTATATATATATATATATATATATATATATATATATATATATATATATATAATGAAACAGACCTAAGAAGTAGTATAACAAAACCTAAGAACAACTTATGGACTGGTAGTGCGAGAACTATCGGGTAAAGCTCACTGAAACTCTGTTTTTATTGTGTATCCCTAGACAGTTTGCAATACACCAGCAGGGGATAAATAAATCTTATTCTTTATGAATCCGATGCTATCGCGGGGAAAATAACAAAAATATTATTCATGAATAATAGTTGGGAAATATCTGACAGAAACCTTTCAAGGAAATGCTATATTTTTTTGGTACCCCACGCCTATTAACAAAAAAAAAAAAATCAGCTCTCAGGATTGTGATAATTATTTTGAAAAGGTCATCTTGATTTTTTCGCCTTAGTCCTACTGCATCGCTTTTCAGCTCCTATTTCACGCTGGTTCTGATTAAAAAAAAAAGTTGTGTTGATGAACTTATCCTAATTTTCATAGCTATTTGGGTTGTATGATGTCAGGACTGGATTTGAGGAGGACAAGAATTTTCATGTTGTATTGAACTCAGTAATAGCCGGTCGATATCACGTAACTGAGTACCTTGGATCAGCTGCATTCAGCAAAGCAATACAAGCACACGACTTGCACACAGGCATGGATGTCTGTGTAAAGATTATAAAAAACAACAAGGACTTCTTTGATCAAAGCCTCGATGAGATTAAGCTTCTTAAGTATGTCAACAAGCATGATCCTGCCGACAAGTACCATCTCCTTCGACTGTACGACTACTTTTACTATCGAGTAAGTGACAGTGACATCATTTACTTGCTAATTTAGTGTTTTTTTTCACCCGTTGTGGAATTTTTTTTTTCTCTTCTTAGTGGACATATACCAAGGGTTTTTATTTATGACAAAAGACTATTATTAAAGTCCTACCACAAATCAAAGGGCCATGTCTTAGCAGTCCTTAATTCTTGTTTTTATTTTGCAGGAGCATTTGCTTATAGTGTGCGAACTTTTGAAGGCAAACCTGTACGAATTTCATAAATTTAACCGAGAATCGGGTGGAGAGGTTTACTTTACGATGCCAAGATTGCAGGTATATTTGGTTCTGGAAAAATGGTAGACTTTGTTAAGTATGCTCTTACTTACTCATCTTATTCTTTATTCTTTGGGCAGTCGATTACCATTCAGTGCTTAGAGGCTCTTCAGTTTTTGCATGGTCTTGGTCTAATACATTGCGACTTGAAACCTGAGAACATATTGGTGAAAAGCTACAGTAGGTGCGAAATAAAGGTCATCGATCTCGGGAGTAGTTGCTTCGAAACCGATCATCTCTGTTCTTATGTACAATCTAGATCTTATCGCGCTCCAGAGGTTATTTTGGGACTCTCATATGACAAGAAGATTGATGTATGGTCACTCGGTTGCATCTTGGCAGAACTGTGTACTGGGAATGTAAGTGATTCTTGCTTTCATTTTCGATGATTTTTTTTTTCCCTCGATTGGTCGAAGGAAAATTGGTAGATGTTCTGAACCAGGCGCTGTGCATGTGTAGCTGTTTATATTATATTTTTCTTTTCAAATTTTACTTTTAAATCTTTAAGCCATCATTATAAGCGTGCATGTGATGAAATAACAAAAGCGGAGAAAAAGAAGAAAGAACTAATATGTATTTCTCTAATTATTCTGAATATATGAAATAATATGCTGTCTATTTCAGTCTTAGGAGTTCGGTACATAATTGTTACAACAAGCTTGCTTTTTTGATGCAGGTGTTGTTCCAAAATGATTCGCCTGCAACGCTACTTGCACGGGTCATAGGAATCATAGGTCCCATTGAACAAGCCATGTTAGCCAAAGGCCGTGACACATACAAGTATTTCACCAAAAATCACATGCTCTATGAACGAAATCAGGTAATTACAACGTTTGAGTTTTTTTAATTTTTTTTGCTGGTTCAAACGTTTATTTTTTTTTTGTTAATAAGAAAGAAACATCTGTTTTCTATTTAGTTAATATTTTCTATTATGGTCCGTATCTGCACTTGCTTTGCTCATCAGGACCTCTCAATCCCATTAATGTATTAAGTTTTTTCCTCCATTTTAATTAAGATTTGTCGATTCATATAAATGTTTCTTTTATCTCCTAAAAAAAACTTCTATATCTTAAATACGATTCGTCGATTTATATAAATGTTCCTTTTATCTAAAACAAAAATCTTTTATATTTCTAGAACAATTGGCTAGGAGCATAACATCTTTCAGGTCAAACAAGTCTGTTTTATACTTTCATTTTTTTTATCTCCATAAGATTGAGAAGAATCACATGATCTGCCAGTTCTTTATTTTTCTTTTCTAGTTTTTCTTAGAGGCTCTCGGGCTTTATATACAGAAAGGATCTTTGCAGCAATAGGGTGAAAAAAAAAATCTTTGTGGTCATGTAGACTGGCCATTATATATATATATATGTGTATATATATATATATATATATATATTGAAGGAATTGACTGAATATTATAGTGGTCTTCATTCCTCAGGAAAGCAACAGGTTGGAGTACTTGATACCGAAAAAGACGTCTTTGAGACATCGACTACCGATGGGAGACCAAGGGTTCATTGACTTTGTCAACCATTTGCTCGAGGTCAACCCAAAGAAGCGCCCATCAGCGCTGGAGGCTCTAAATCACCCGTGGCTATCATATCCCTACGAGCCCATATCGGCTTGATCCACAATTCCTCTTTGATGACGATGGTTCATTTTCGGGTGTCCCGCGGCGAGGTAATTGAGCCGAGGCATTTGGATTATTTATCTCTATATTTTCTAGAAAGTGACGATTTCTCTCTACAACGTGTTGGAAAGGAAGAAAAAGAAGGGTGTGTTTTGGCTTTTTGGTGATTACCCTTTTTAATCCGTTACCCTCACCAAGTTGTAAACCCGGTTAATGTTTGACCGTTATCGTCGGAATGTAATTTTGCACGTGTTGTATTACTAGGTTCTTCGCTTTGATTTTTTTTTTCTTTTTCTTTATCTGTTCTCTCTTAGTGGAGGGGAGATCTTGAAAATTCCAGTTGTACATGTTTGTGATAATTCTTATAGGTCGTTTTTTCTTAGTAATGTCTTGTGAAATATCTTCCCCTAGTCCAGTTTTGGCTTTGGCTCCTATTCTTAATGTGCATCATTGTTATGGCAAGAGAAAATGTGCCATTAAAATTGTCCTTCGTCTTAAGTTCTTTTGATTTTTATTTATTTACTTTTATCCTTTTTTTTTTAGGGTTTTTGGTACCCAAACATCAAAAACTAGTTGAAAGAGAAGCAGGCAATTTTTTTTTTTTGGTGCGACAATACGAAATTTCAAAGGAGTTAAAACTGTTCAAAATTAAAGTTTAGGGTATAAATGTAAAAAAACAAAGTTTAGAATGTAGTTTTTCTACTGTTGTAAAATCAAAGTTTAATTAAACCTTTATTTTTCTTTAAAGATAACATTTATTGCTTTAGAACAGTTTTAGATGTTTTTGAAACTCTTTGCTATAAAGTTTCTACAACGTTTTTCCAACACTAAAAAAAAAAATGAGATCAAAGTATGAGATCGATAACTTTGATTAAATGTGTCACTGATGGTTGCCATAAGAAAATTAAAGAATGGGGACTATAAATTAGTCGTCAAATGAATCATGAGCATGAAAGGGAATATGCTTTATTTACGAAAAGAAAAAAAAAAAGAGAATATGCTTTATTGACTAGACTAGACTTAGACTAGTTTTATTTTATTCTTAGAATGTTAATTGGACAAAATCACAAGCCGTCTTAGCTCAGCTGGTAGAGCGCATGGCTTTTAACCATGTGGTCGTGGGTTCGATTCCCACAGACGGCGATTTTTTCTATGTGGGACCTTAATTTTAATCAGACCAATCAGCAGCAATGTCCATTTCGCAAATCGCAATTAGAAGGGTGTTGCAAAGTTGTGGTACCTAGGATAGCCTAGTGGTAATTCCACACCACCTCCTGTGTGGAGGTCGTGGGTTCAATCCCCACTGGGGTGTTGCAAAGTTGTAACATATGACAAAAGAGAAGATGAAGAGTATGACAGCGTGAGTTAATTGCTGTAAGAGAATTACTCGTGTTCTCTCTTCTTTTTTTTTTTTTTGGCAAGTAAGAAAATTACTCATGATCGTACAAAATCGAATCGAAAATTAGATAAAATTAATATCAAAATCGAAAATTGGTGCTACAATGTAACCGAAATATTATGAATTCGTATAACTGATCCAATTTTAAAAATCGGATCGGACATTGATTTTAAATTTTTGAAAAAAATCGGATATAAAATATTTAATCGATCATTTTTTATTTAAAAAAAATAATAATCACGCTAGGATGAAAGGATTCATTTTTTACCCGGATTTTGATCATTGGAATAGTTTTATAACGAGGAATGAATTTAAAGTGATTATAGATTTTAAGAATGGGATAATCGATTTCTTTAAACTGATTTTAAAAATGGATCGGGATTTTAAAGAGCTTGATAACAGAATTTTAAAAATTGGATATTGGATTTAAGAAACTGGATAGCCGAATTTCGATTTGAACTAAATTGGACCGGTTATTTGACCAAATTTTTATAAAACAAAAATTCGGATTCGAATATGAAAAATGGCCAAAATCGAACCGAACCGATCCAGTGTCGGCCCTAAAACTAGCTTTTTTAAGGACCATTACAAATTAGCTATATATTTATAGTGCTAGATAAATAGTCAATGAGCCGATTTAATGAATATAATTTGTCTAAAATTTCCTTGATATTTTTTATTAAATAAATTAAATTGATTAAAAAAAAAAGAAATTTGCTTTAATTCGAAATCAGATTGTTATTTGAGGTTTATTATACATGGGTGGAGATAATTGGGGTATTAAATGTGATTAGTTGGTTGACCAATTAATTACATAGAGTATCAAGCACGACCCGCAATTTTTCAATTTGTCATTATTATAACCCAATTCTAACCGTTTATAGTATTGAAACTAAACTTACCCGAACTAATAATAGTCGGATTAGTTTGGTGTAGTTCATTTGGGATGGCTTGAGTCGGTTTGTTCGGATTATTAATTTATGACAACAAAAGTACAAAATAGAATCATTGAATCAAATTCAACAAAAACCATGCAAATACTAAGAATAAATAAATCATGTTTCATTTCAATTTTCATACTCCATAGAAAAATATATACCTCATGAAAAATTCATATATTAATAATAAAAAAAGAGTTAAAAAATTAATAAAAATAGGTATTTATGATCATATTGAGTCTATTTGTATCTCTTTGTCAACTATCGCGAACATAAAAATACACCTACAAAATAATTAATTAATTCAAAAATGCATTTTCATTAATATTGTATATTTTTATTATTTACACTGATAAATATTTTCATATTTCTTGATTTTTTTAAAATCTAACAATATCGGGTTGGTTTAGTTCTGCCCAATCTTATGACTATAAAAAACCAAACCAACCCGAAACACTTGCGGTTTAGATTGGATATAACCCAAATTTTTTCGGGTTTTAATGGGCCGGGTTAGAAAATAATGCGGTTGGATTTGGATGATCGGGTTGTTTGGGTTGATGGTTCTCATGAACACCTCTAAGAAAAATAAATGGATTTGTGTAAATAAATGATTTTTTTATTACTGGTTTTATTTGTTGATTATTGTAAAACTGAATCGGTTTGTTAGAAAACAAATAGCCCATGTTACTTATTAAATAAATAAATAAATGTGTTTGTTTTTAAACGGACCATTGTATGTTTTTTTAGTGTTAAGTGTGGTCATTTTATAGTCGAAAGTTTTTATTTTTATTTTTTTTTAATGGAATGGCCATTATTAAATATGAACAACTAAATCATTTGAGACAATGTTCTGAATACATGAAAGACATTCACAAATCCAAAAAGAATTTCCCACAGAATTACACCCCGGTGGCCGATTCCGGGCGCAAATGCCTCTTGTTGTTTGTTTACAATTATATTAATTATTTTGTTTGTTTCGAACAAAAAAACAAACTATTACATTGATAGAAACTCCTGTGTTTTTTTAAAAGCAGCAAAACTACAAGTTTTTTCTGAATTGCACTTAATGCCCTATTAATAAGGTTAATCATAGCTAGTAAAACTGCAATCTATTTAGCATTTATTTAATAAAAAGATGGAAACAAAATAAAAATTGAAACCGATTAATATCTTTTTTTGAATCAGGAAATTTCAAATTAATTAGCAATTTAACAGAATCCTTTAAAATAGGAAAGTCAAATAAAAAATAAAATAAATTCGTGAAATATAAGTAAAAAAAAAAAAGAATTAAAATTAGAAGAGCGTAGGTTCGCACTTGTTGATGAACTTTTATTGGCTAGGTTAATAGGCAAAACAATTGATTATAAAACATAAGGTTATGGGTCGTAATGGGCCTATTCAGCTTTTTCGGAGTCGACGGATCTCCAGCTCGGCTTGTGCTTCCGATACGACGGAGAGTGGTCGGCAGGTATCGCCGGAATTAATTTTTATTTTTTTATATGTTGGCGCTTATTTTATTTGTTAACATGATAAGATTAATATTTGGTATTTATTTTTTTTTATCTATGATAAATATCCCTCTAAATTTTTATAATTAGGAAACATACTAATATAGTTTTTTTGCTTTTGTTATTTATTCTAAATTCTAATGGTGTTTATTTCGCTATTCGTCAAATAAAATTAGAAACTAATCCCTTTAAATATTTTTATAGTTAAGAAACATACTGAAATAGTTATTGGATCCGCCCATGTCGCCCTTTTTTTTATATTTTTCTCTTACATAATAAACTTAATATTTTTCTTTCTTACATATATAATTTTTTGTTAAAAGAAACAAGGGACTTTTGTTGATAACGGACTTTTGTTGATAACGGACTTTTCTTTCTTATATATTTACTCTAATAGTGTTTACTATGCTCTTTATCTAACAAATTTAAAGACCGATCCCTCCAAATACCTTTTATAATCAAGAATCACACTCTAATTATTCTGTGAGAAGTTTCAACTACGCCACCTGGGACTTATGTTAGTATAAACCCCGAACCTCAAGTATTTTTTCCGTGAAAAAAAAAGATTGAGTATTTAAGTGGCGCTAAACTCAAACATTGCGTACCATTAACTCGAAAAAGAAATAGCTCATTATATTGCATTTCACGATCTTGAGATTGGACAAGAACGAGAAAGAAGAGAGAAGAGAATGTTTGGAAAAGAATTAATTCTCTGATAAAAAATGAATATTGATGTGATGTGTTTAATTCAAACACAATCAGGTAATATTTATACAAGTCAGCGAGTAAAAGCTCGCAAATAAAACGACTTGTCGTAAACAAACCAAACGACAAGTAAGGAATATAAGCAAAATCATAACAGACTAGCTTGACCCAGACTCAATACTCCCAATACTCCCCCTCAAGATGGCGCGCAAATGTTCTTAAGAGCCATCTTGCCCAGCATGTGATGAAGAAGAGGAGAAGCTAGTGGCTTAGTAAAAATGTCTGCCAGTTGCATGGCTGTTCGAACAGGAAGTAACTTCAAATTTCCACGCCTCAGGTGATCACGAATGAAATGACAGTCGACTTCGATGTGTTTAGTCCGCTCATGAAAGGTCGGATTTGAAGCTATGTGCATGGCAGCATTGTTATCACAGTAGAGCACTGTAGGAACTTGTTGCGTGACTCCTAAGTCTCGAAGGATCTGTTGAAGCCAAAGCAATTCACTTGTGGCAGACCCCATAGCTCGATTCTCTGATTCAGCAGAGGAGCGCGAGACAGTAGCTTGCTTCTTTGATTTCCACGCCACCAACGAATCACCAAGGAACACGCAGAAGCCTGTGACAGATCGACGAGTGTCCGGACATGTGCCCCAATCAGCATCTGAAAAAGCACGCAACTGCATAGTCGAAGTCGCTGAGTAGAATAAACCCAATGCTGGTTGACTCTTCAGGTATCGAAGAAGATGGTGCGCAGCTTGTTGATGTGGCTCTCGTGGCGTTGAGATAAAACGGCTGAGTTGGTGCACAACAAAAGTAATATCCGGCCTGGTAATTGTGAGATAAAGTAATATCCCAACCAACCGTCTATATGTGGTAACATCTTCGACCAAATCACCCTCAGTATCATTGAGAGTCACACTCGGGTCCATAGGTGTCTTTGCTGGCTTGGACTCTAAGAATCCCATATCACTGAGGATGTTCAGAGCATACTGGCATTGACTAACCAATACTCCTGATTTAAACCTGGCAATCTCCAATCCGAGAAAGTACTTCAGCACACCAAGGTCTTTGACTTTGAACTTGGTCTTCAAGTAGCTTTTGACTTCTTCAATCAAGGACTGACTTGGGCCAGCGATGACAATATCGTCCAAGTATAACACAATGGCCACGAAGCTAGAGTCATGTCCACGTGTGAAAAGAGAGTAGTCAGCCTTGGACTATGAAAATCCAAAAGCCAAAAGCACCTCAGTGAATTTGAGGTTCCACTGTCTAGACGCCTGCTTAAGACCATAGATGGACTTGTGTAACCGACACACTAAGTCCTTGTTCACTGACTCCTCCTGAGTAAAAACTCCTGGTGGCACTGTCATGTAACCCTCCTCATCCAAATCGCCGTTGAGGAACGCGTTATTGACGTCCATCTGAGCCAAACTCCACCCTTTTGCTGCTGCTACTGCTAATAGCATTTTCACAGTGACTAATTTAGCCACTGGAGAAAAGGTTTCTGTGTAGTCCAATCCTTCTTGCTGTGTATATCCCTTCGCAGCAAGCCTTGCCTTTCGTCTTGCCAAAGTCCCATCAGAGTGAAACTTGTTTTTGTACAGCCATCGACATCCAATGGCCTTTTTTCCAGCCGGGAGTGGGACAATGGACCATGTCCTGTTGGTTTTCATAGCATCCAACTCCTCATCCATAGCTGCCCTCCACTCCTCATGTTTCACTGCTTGATGATAGAACTCTGGTTCAAAAGCAGAAGAAATAGCAAGAGTAAAGGCCTTATATGCAGGTGATAAGCTATCATAAGACAACACATGGTTAAGACTATGTGGAGAAGTGAAGGCAGGTTGAGGTTGTGTCTCTGCTCGAGCAAGATCACAGTGATAATCCTGTAAGTAGGTGGGGGTTTAGAAATCCTTGATGACTTTCTGATAGGGTGAGCATCAGCCTGGGCATCGTGGCTAGGTTGAGTAAAATCTCCATCTTGTGCACTGGATAGGGCAGGTTCGTCAGTGTGCATGTTAAGCAATAACTCCTCTTCATTTGAGTCGATTGGGATGATGGCTTGGTCATTGAGAGCAGCTGTCTGATTAGTCCTGTCAACGTTAGTTCTAACAGATATTTCACCTGCATCAACACTACTAAGAGGTTTTGGAAGAACTATGTCACTGAAAAGATCATTGCAGTGTGAATGAGACTTAGAACCATTAACAGCATATGGGAAGACATTCTCATGAAAAACAACATCTCTCGAGACAAAAACTTCTCGAGTATCAATGTCAAGAAGTTTATAACCTTTCACACCATAAGGATACCCTATGAAAACGCATTTTCTTGCACGGGGCTCAAACTTGGTCCTTTTGTTGTGCAGGGTAGAGGCAAATACCAAGCTGCCAAAGACTCTTAGACTAGAGTAATCAACCTCTTTGTCAAAAAGAACAGTATAAGGGGTTTTTTCATTCAGAACATATGAAGGGGTGCGATTAATCAAATAAGCACTGGTGAGAATACATTCAGACCAGAATTCTATAGGCAAATGAGATTGGAACAAAAGAGCTCTTCCAACATTCAAGAGATGTTGGTGCTTTCTCTCCACAACTGCATTTTGTTGTGGAGTTTCAACACACGAGAAATGATGCATGATCCATTTCGAAGCAAAAAAATCAATAAAAGTAAGTTCTTTTGCATTATCGGATCTAAAACATTTTACAGGTTTTCCAAGTTGCTTCTCAATGAAGGTAATGAAATTAGGAACTTTGAGAACATCAGACTTGCTTCTAAGCAGATAAACCCATGTAAACCGACTGAAATAATCTACTAAGGTAAGAAAGAACCCGTAACCATTGTGTGAAACAATGTGGAAAGGTCCCCACACGTCTGCATGAATGAGATCCAAAACATGTTCGCTAGTATGAACAGAGTTAGTAAAAGGAAGTCTGTGTTGTTTTGCCATAGGGCAGATGATACAAGGATCAGAGTCCTGAGTAGAGGAGGTGAACCGTAAAACATTTTTGAGTGAAAGAATTTTCTTGTAGGAGGGGTGTCCCAATCGGTTGTGCCAAACTCGTGCTGAAACTGCATTGATGGGATTAGTGTTGTCTTCAGTCAGCACGTACAGATCATCCACTTGATCACCCTTCCCAATCATCTTCTTACTGAGTAAATCCTGTATAATAAATCCTGTATCAGTGAAGGCTATTCCGACATTGTTGTTCTTAGTGATGGCACTAACAGACAACAAGTTATATTTGAAAACAGGAACATATAAGACTTCACGCAGAATAAGTTCAGAGTTTACTTTAACATCTCCAATGTAATGTACTGAAATGACATTGTTGTTAGGCAAGGTAACAGTCGACCCATATGTAGGACTCAAGGATGTAAACATGGATTTCTGATTGCAAATGTGCTTTGAGGCACCAGAATCAAGAATCCATGCTTTGCCAAACCTACTTGTCGAATGTAAAACCTTTACTGAACAACAAAAACATGTTTGGAAGGATGCAAGATTTGCATCAGCTTTGGTCTTGGCAGAGGAAGATGAGGTTGAGGTGAGCTTGTTGGAGAGTATCTCTATCAATTGGTGGCACTGATCATCTGTGAGGGCGTTGATGGAGGCACTTCAATGGTTCTCTTGTTGTCCGTCTGAGTTGCCGCTTGAAGCCTTGGATCTTGGTGTATACCCTGGTGGATAGCCATGGATTTTTAAGCATTTGTCCACCGTGTGGCCTGGGATCTTGCAATGAGTGCAGTAGGGGCGATCCTTCTTGTTGGTCTTCTTAGAGGTGGAATCATCTTTAACCGCCATGGCATTGGTGTTTGACTGCTCCTGAGTAGAGGATTCTAATCCGACCGCTCTATGCTTTTCTTCTTGAGCAACAAGAGAGAACACCTTGTTAATTGGCGGTATTGGATCCAGGAGCAGAATTTGACCTCTAGAGCTAGCGTATGAGTCATTCAATCCCATGAGGAATATCATGACGTAGATATTATCATTGAACGTAGCCAATTCCTTCGTCGCTCCACATTTACAGCCTCCACACGAACAATTGGGCTTGAATGACTGGAAATCTTCCCACAGAGACTTGATTCTTGTGAAGTGTGTGGATACGGTCCTGGAATCTCGAGTTAGGTTGACAAGATCTCTCAAGACTTGGAAGATTCTAGGACCATTGCTTTGCTGAAAACGCTCTCGAAGATCTTTCCACACCGCCTCAGCTGAATCGCCGAATTGGATGCTCGCCGCGATTTCCTTCGATACGGCGTTGAGGAGCCACGAGACAACGATATTGTTGTTTCTCTTCCAGGCGTTGAATCTTGGATTATTCGGTTCTGGTTTGGGGATCGTTCCATCGATGAATCCCAACTTGTTCTTGACAGAAAGAGCGATTAGCATCGATCGACTCCAAGAAGCATAGTTATCACCATTGAGCAGCTGAGAGACGAGAATTGCTCCTGGATTGTCGCTGTGATGAAGATAATAGGGATTCTCCATCGGATCATCGATCGGAAGCTTCTCTGTCGCAACGATCGATTGAGAATCAGTAGATTCCTGTGCGCTCTGATCCATGGTGGCTTGAAGGCAGTGACGAGAACTAGGTCAAGAAAGCTTGAGAAGAGTGCACGATTTTGCGGATTTGCGCTCTAATACCATATTGCATTTCACGATCTTGAGATTGGACAAGAACGAGAAAGAAGAGAGAAGAGAATGTTTGGAAAAGAATTAATTCTCTGATCAAAAATGAATATTGATGTGATGTGTTTAATTCAAACACAATCAGATAATATTTATACAAGTCAGCGAGTAAAAGCTCGCAAATAAAACGACTTGTCGTAAACAAACCAAGCGACAAGTAAGGAATATAAGCAAAATCATAACAGACTAGCTTGACCCAGACTCATTACTCCCAATACATTATACCATCAGTTTTTATCTAAATTTAATTTCTGGCTCTGCCCATATGAACAGATCATATATGCAGCAAGAAAGGACTCCGAGAGTGTCGCTCCTCGGTTCCGACGAGGCCGAGCTACAGCCACCGCCACTTCCGGCGGTGGTCGAGCTAGGCTTCACCTGCGCGGTCGGGTCTCCGAGGTTTCGGGGCAAAATCCACGGCGCTGAGGTCATCGTCCTTGTTGCTTCGGGGACAAGCAACAGCTTTGTTTCCTCCGCAAAGGCGAGGCAGCTCGGGCTTCCCGTCACTGCAGCGGAGCGGCGTGTGTAAGGGCGTTCGGTTGTGGATCGAAGATCTGTTGGTCTACGACGAGTTCTTGCCGTTTGAGCTCAACGAGGGCGTCGATGTGGTCCTCGGCAACGAGTGGCTCGCTAGTCTCGGGGATATACGATTCGATTGGAAAGAACGCGTGATCAGCTTCAAGCACGGGTCGTGCACTGTGACGCTTCGAGGATTGAAGGATCGAAAGGGTTTCATTCCGATATGAAAGCTGTTTGGTCTAAAAGTTCAAACTGAGAAATCTGATGCTAGGAAAAAGAAACACAAAGTGGTCAAACTAAGTTTTTTTTTTTTTTTTTTTTTTTTTCTCATTTCTCTCACACTCAACTCGATACGTTCGAGACTTAGTTCTGGAATGAAGATTATATCTCTCCGAATTTTGTTATCTGTTTGTTTTATAGAATCATAAGTTGACCGTTTACAGCAGTTACTTAACATCAAGTTAACTCTGTTATTATCCAACAGACGAATTTTGCACTTACAACAGCAGATTATAGCCTTGACGGTCCTTCATTTATGTTTGTAAAGATAGTTTGATTCGGTTTGAACCGAATTGTTTCAACATACCGGTACTTTAACTAATTTCCAGTTTCTTGATTCTACAAATCATAGCCTCTTGTGCAATAAGAATTAAAAAAATACCAACGTTTTAATCCCAATAAGTTCAAGGGCCGTGATGCAAAAAAAAAAAAAAAAAAAAAAAGAAGCCAAATTCAGCAAAGATTATAAATCAGAATTTGCATTGATATGGTCAACCGAATTCAACCGCCTTTAAGAGTTTCTTCACACAAATTTAATGTAAGGCAAAAGAAATCAAAACCCATAAAATACTCTTCAAAAGGCTAAATAGAAAAGATGAAAAAATGGGCATCATCATCAGAATCAAGCAGATCAGTAATAAAACCATGCAAAAAGACCCAACAGTATTGCCAATAATAACTACTTTCATCAGAAAAATTACAAAATTTCTTGATTGAATACCAAGCAAAGACCCGATCAAGACCACACCAATTCTAGAGAAAACATCACTCGAGTCATCTTTAGTTTAAGTTAGCTCTTCTTATGCCCTTGAGATAGGCTCTGAAGATTTTGGTTGTCTTCTAAGAGACGGTCGTACTCCAAGAGCAAATCCGCGGCCTGTTTTTGGAGAGCCGTGACGTGAGACTCGGCGGTCTCGACCCTTCTGTCCTTTGCCTCAGACTCGGATTTTAGATTCTTCAAGCTCTCTGATAACGCTGAAACCTCTTCTTTCAGGGATTTCATTTCCTTGGAGTGTTTCTCTTCCTTCTCCTTGAGCTGCACTCTCTCCTTTTGAAGCCTCTCGAGCTCCTCTTTAGACGATCCCACGCTGCTCCTCAGCCCCAGAAGCTTTCGGAGATAGTGATGCATTCGGTCGATTATGAAGCCGAGAAATAGGGTGAAACCTGTAACATGAAATTGAACTCGGCGTTTCAGAAAATGAATCATCGTGCTTGATGAGGAATCAATGCTTGTAAATCTCTATAACAATTAACAAGTATGTTTTTTTAGAAGAAATGAAAATATACACCCTTGAATGTTTTTTTTTTTTTTTTTTTTTTTTTTTTTTTTTTTTTTTTTTTGTTGTTGTTGTTTTGAAGTACTATATTTTGAGAGAAGTGATTTTCTTGATGTCGCTAAATTTATATGCAGTTTCAAATCTTTTAATGTATCTCCTCTATGACTGTCGATTATTCTGTCGCTATTCACTAACTTGAAACTCTATCAGCTTGATGCAATATGAAGAAAGAAAAGCCTTTCTAATGTTTCGACAATAAATAAACGTATAAGGAAAAGCAAAAGTTTAATGAACTAGCACGCAAAAAAAAAAAAAAAAAAGTTCATCTTGACAATTATTAGATTAAACGAGTCAAGCAAAAGCTAGTACAAACCATAATGCAAGTGTAAAGAAAATATGGAAAGAAAAAAAATGCAAAAATAAAACAATGAAGAGAAAGAAAGAAGACGAAAGAAAAAAAAAATGATATAGTAGCGATGATATGTAACTTCCGAAAGAAGAATTATTTTCTAGCTACAGTTAGGAATTTTTTTTTGTTTCAATGAACATGGCAGGGAATCAATACACCATCCACACACCGTAAGCTTTCTGGTCCATCTTTCAATAATTTTACCTCTAACATTCGTACATATTTGTGAAATGGAAAAATGATCACGCTCTAGAACCTTAAGGAAGCGGGGACTAAATAGTAAAACAAAGATCACTGCCCATCTGTTTCCAATGCAAAACAACGGCATAAACCCTTGATTTCTCCGGTCTCTACGACTACTTTCTCGAAGTTCATCAACCATAAATTAGGACATTAGAAAAGATCATTGACTAGGCACCATATTTTCCTATCCAAAAATTCACCTAAGATCTAATAAAATCAGGTGAAACAAAACACTTCACCGTTCTCTAAAATTTATTTGCTCTTCCGTTTCAGTACGGATCAAGTTTATCGCTAACATCTCAACTTTGACAATCCAAACAACCAAATTTAACAACATCCTCTTGTTATAATTCTCAAACATTCCACTTCATCTCTTTCATCCCCTAAATCTGCCCGCCTTTTTAAATCATAAAAATGTTTGTAAAACTCAAAAAACAATTCTCACTGTATCGAAATCGAATTCTTATCAATCCCTGATCAGATTCTGTGGTTATTTCAAATTCAAGCCCCAAGACTTTGCCAAATTCATATCAAATATAAACGCAACATTTACTCGCCTGGTTCCCTGGTTGATAGCTAAACAATTACTCAATTTAAGTATATAGTCTCCAATTTATAGAAGAAACACAAATAGTAAAGATTCTAACCTTTCATGATTTAAGCAACACCAAAAATGAATATTCAATTCCCATTTAAGAGGTATTTTAATCAAGGACCCAATCAAGTAGGAAAAAATAATAATATAAAGATACATACAATTACATACCCATGAGTGAAGCCTCAAGCAAGTGAGTCCTCCAAAGAACTTGATCCATTGGAGACATCGAACCCAACTTGGCGCCTCTGTTTTGGATCTTAACAATGCTGAAGAAGCTCGACATGAAAATGGCGAACATAGTCCCAGCGATTGTCAACACAGTCCCTCTTTTCATCTTGAGTTGATCGAGGCTCTTTATCACGAGCTCCCTCAAAGGGCCAATCTTCACCAGCAACAGAAACGCCACAACGCCCTCCGAGAACAGAACCAAGAACAGCAATTGAATCATCTTTACTTTTTTTTTTTTAATTCCGAGACCCAGATTATGAAGAAGAAGAAAGAATCCAACTTTTTTGTTGGGTTTTGTTTCTTAGCTCAAAGGGTCAAAAACCCATGACTGATTACAGGGGTTTAAGGTTATTTTTTGCGTGGCCTCAGATCTGAGGCTTGACTGAAGAAAGTTGCTTTACTATTTTTGACTCTTTTGCGATTTTGTTACTGTTTGTACAGTAGTGGTGGTGGCACAGAAGACCCGAAAGAACTGGGTTTTTCTTTTCTTTGGTTTGGTATTTACGGCATGAAACAATGAAGAATAGTCTGAGAAAAGACAAAGGGCAAACACGGAATTTGATCCAACATTCTTTCTCCTTAGCTTTCTTGGGTTGTGTGAATGGGATCTACCAAACGGCCGGGAGAGAGAGTTTGTAACAAAAAAAAAATTTGTGTTTTGATTAAAAGTCACTTTAAGTTTAATTTATTGCAAGTTAAAGGTAACTTTAATTTAATTGCAATTTCAGTCGTCCAATTACACTTAGACGTCCGAGAGAGAGTTTATTATATTGTATGGTCTTGCAATAAAAAAGAATAAATTGGAGGAAAAAGACGATCTCTTTTTTCTAAATCAGCCAAAAGATAGTTTTCAATACATCTGCGGGTACATTAATCCTTGTGGGAGGATGATCAGAATACACGGGTAAGCGTCTCTCTTAGCAAATAACTAGAAAGAAAATCCGGCATTGGAGTTGAGAGAGATGATATCCTTACCTACGAACATGTCCATAACAACAATCTCCCTCTCATAATTGAGCTTGCCCTCAAGTTTTAAGTCGGGATATGCTTTTTCGGACATCTTCAAATCCTATCATGGTGCCTCGTCCTTCATGCTACATACCCAACAAACAAACAAATTCAATCAATCATGGCGAGTTACGATGGTAGCACATCTTGTGGAGTTGTCATGGTGTGATCGTCGTGGATTAAGCGAAGCATTGCCGCCACGCCGGGTCCAGTGCTTTCAGTTTCTTAAGGAGCAATACATGAAACACATCATGATACGGGCTTTGAGTAGCACTAAGCGATACTGCAATGTACCTACATGAGCGATAATTTGAAATGACTCATAGAACTTCGGGGCGATCTTCGCACTATTTTGCTTGGTTACAAATAATTGTCAGTATATATGGAGCTTTACCCAAACATAATCGTATTCCTCGAACTTGACTGGTCGATGGTGTGCATCACACATGCCTTCTTCATTTGGAACTGTGCTTGTGCGAGGTAGCTGTGAGCGAGGCAAAGTGTCTTAACCTAGTTTGTCAACGCTTGGTCGACAACTTTGACTGAGCATGCGGCATAGTCTATTAGGTGTGGTGGCTCCTTGCTGTACACAATACAAAATGGGGAGTTTTCAAGATTGTGTTGAATGATGTATTGTAACAATACTCAATCCACGGAAGACTTTGTAGCCATGTGCACAACTGGTCAACCACCAAACACCGAAGATATATCTCCACTGTTCGATTTACAACCTTGGTCTTCCTGTTGTAGTGGGTGGTAGACGAACAAGAATGCTAACTTCGAACCAGACAAATGAAACAACTCATGCCAAAACCGACTCAAGAAAATCTAGTCCCGATCCGAGACATTATTTTTGGGTAACGTGTAGACATTATGTAGTCAAATGTGGATGTCCAAACAAATTAGAGTGTATGTATTTCGTCAACCGGCAGTTTCTCCTCGACATCATCAAGATTTTTTTTACTAAATTGCGGATAAAATTGGGAGTGGCTGAAAAAGTCTCGTGAGATGTAGTGTATCTTGTTTATTTAGTTTGGAAAATAAAGCATTTATGAACGTAATCTTTCACGGAGTCGTTCAATAATAGGCAATGGAACTTGTGGCGAACCCCCTCTAGCGTCTTTTGTGTGTCGTCATGTTGTACATGACGACAAGACACATGGAATCCAAAGATGCTCGTATGGGTGAGCGAAAATGAGTCATCGAGATATGAGCAGTTGTGATGCCGAGTGATCCTGACTTGCAATATCCAATCAAGACCTTCATCGTCGTGAAATATGTTGTCATGTAGTTTCCAGAGCCCCTAGCTCAATTTGATCTCCTTCGCTCTCTCATATAACATAAAGCCTGAAACCACTAAACAATGAGTGAGTTTCAAATTATCATGCATGCTCTTGTCAGGCGTGTACCTTGCCCAGGCTAGAAGATTTTTGCTCTTTATGCTAGTATCTTAGACTCGAGTATGTTTTTTTTTTGTCAGTTTCTTTCGTTTGGATTACGAGGAATTTGAATTCGACGGCCATGAGTTACGTAGATAGGCTTTGAAATCCCAAATTTTCCATTTTTCGTTGCTGTAAGGGAAGTACCACCCCATGGGCGGAACAAAAATTTAGCTGAGACTACGTTCTAATGTGATGCAAGGGTATTCTTTCCTTCCTTTCCATCGCACATGTTTAGGGGGTGGAAATTTTTTGAAGACTTCCATTTATCTATAAAAAAATGAGTGAGTTCATTATATTCAATGATAGGTATGATATTTGGTGTGCAAGCATTTTTGAATGTCTCTCTTCGTCATTTTGATACCTTGTATAAGTTTGATCGAAATTCATTTAGTAAGTTTGAACGTACTAAGGAGACAACCAACAACTTTCATTCACCCTCGTCACTACCTAAAATGATTAAAAGCTAAAATATAACAATAATATTTAGATTTTAATATTTTAGTAAATGACATATTTTATGATTTTAAATATTTATTAAGGATGTGAAATTATTTACACTATTAAAAAATTATTATTGAAAATTCAGTATATAAAATGAACTTGGAATATGATTATGTATCAAATCGTAAAGTTTAAAAATGAGTTGGTTTATATGTTGTAAAGATTATAGTTTAAATATTCAAATATTAGTAAAATAGTTCGAATTAACAGAATACACATTAATTAAAAAAAAAGGGTTAACGATTTTTTTAAAAATAAAAAAGTTAACTATCTAACGAACCAAATTTTGGTGGATTAAGAAGCCGCACTTCCATTTCGTACCATATTTTCGTCAAATCCTGTCTTGAAATCGATCGCAACAATGGCGGATAGAGGGGAGCGAGAAGAAGAAAAAGAAGCCGAACCACCGCTTCTATTCCCTCTCTTTCCTGTTGCCTCAGTTGCTCAGTCTCAGTCTCAATGGCTCTCAAACTCGAGCTTCACCACCGACCTCTCCGTCATCAACGACGCCGTTTCGTCTCACCGCCTCGACTCGCATTCCGAAGACGAAGCCGACGGAGACGACGTAGAGACCAAGATTCCCCCGCCGCCTCTGTACCGGCCGGTCGAGTCGTCTCCGTCGTCGGACTCCGGCGAAGAGAGGAAGAGGAATAAGAGGAGGAAGGGGAAGAGTAAAAAGACGAAGAGAAGTGGACGAGGCTCAGACGAAAGAGGTATAGGGCTTGGCGGTTATAGCTCGAAGGTCGTCTCCAACAAGGACTATTTCTTCGATTCTAGAGGCGATCTTGACAACTTGGCCTTTGGTTCTTTGTACAGGTATTTAATGTATTCGAATTCATTGTTTTTGTATGCTTTGTCTGTGTATTACTCATCGGAAGTTCAGGAATTTGATGTGATTGCCAAGAAAGTCTACTTGTTACACTCGGATTCGCTGTTTATGTGTGATTTTGACATTGCTATGCCTATGGGAAGTTCAATAACTAAAATGATTTGACTAGATTTGTCTTGTTTGTATTGGTCTGGAATTTTGATTGGTATATTTCCTCTTCCGAATTCTAATACTTGAACTTTAATATTTTGATTGATTGTCTAGTTTACCATTGATACACATGCTTCTGTTTTTGGCTAGTTCCTTATTGTTTTTCAGTATGAAATTAATAACGTGGTTGGTATTTTTTTTTTTGGCTTATGTAATTATTTATGGTACGATAGCGTTTGCCATTGATATACTTGAACTTTAACATTTCGATTGATTGTCTAGTTTACCATTGATATACATGCTTCTGTTTTTGGCTAGTTCCTCATTGTTTTTCAGTATGAAATTAATAACGTGGTTGGTATTTTTTTGGCTTATGTAATTATTTATGGTACTATAGCGTTTGCTTCGATTCGAGGGTCTTACAATGGATCGAATTTGGTCCTCGGAATCACGGACGGAACTCATAATCTGGCTTGTTCTTTGGCAGAATGGATGTTGCCCGTTACAAGCCTCTTGTTCCGGGAGAATCATCTAGGCGTGATTTTCGTGGTTTGAGTCGGTGGAAACGAACTAGTTCGACCCTTGATAGAGATGGCGATGTTGAGGCATTGGACAGCAAGTTGAAATCTGGCGGTCGCTATTGGTCCGCAAAATACATGGCTATGGAGTCTCAGAAAAACCTGAAACGACTCCGCGTACTTGTCCCCCAAAGGCCTTCGGAGACAGTGTCCGATGATTTCATTGCATTTTCGGATCTTCAAACTTCGATGGTGGAAGAGTCGTGGGAAGACGAAGTGCTACGGAAGACCCGGGAGTTCAACAAGATGACTCGGGAACGGCCCAACGATGAAAAGGCGTGGATGGAATTCGCCGAGTTCCAAGACAAGGTTGCTTCTATGCAATCCCACAAAGGCGCTCGGTTACAGACTCTCGAAAAGAAGATCAGTGTACTAGAGAAGGCGACAGAGCTCAACCCAGATAGCGAAGAGTTGTTGTTATGTCTTCTCAAGGCATATCGGAGAAGAGATAGCACTGACGTGTTGATTGGTCGGTGGGAAAAGATACTCTTACGGAATTCAGGAAATTGCAGGCTTTGGAAAGAGTTCTTGAGTTTTCTTCAGGGAGAGTTTTCTAACTTCAAGGTTTCGGAGATGAGAAAGATGTACTCAACCGCAATTCAAGCTCTCTCTGCTTCTTGCAGCAGGCACTCTAGGCA